>NW_027512400.1:322500-532528 GCF_048772815.1 Callospermophilus lateralis | reverse complement strand
CTTCTAAATGCTGTTGGAAATGAAAATTCAACCTATAAGAGAGCGTCCTAGAAGAACAACATAATACATAAACTCATGTTTCAGTAACATAAATATTTTTGCATCTGTGGATGATATATATTTACTGATGAATTTCGATTGGCATTTATATTGGTACTTTTTAATGTCTGTGAGTGTTGTGTGTGTGTGTGTGTGTGTGTGTGTGTGTATAGATATAGATATAGATATACTCTCCAAAGTTTTCTAAATATGAAATATATGGGTCTAGTATACACTCTCTAAATTCATTCATGTTCATTTATGTTGATTTATAATCAACTTTTCACAAGATTATAATCAGAAATATTCATCCACCTGAAATACATATTTGTTCCTAGTACTGACTACTAACTTCAGTGAAGGGTGCATACAAATCCTAATTATTCTACAGTATCTGACCCAGTTCTAACATCAATGCAAGTAGACTCCTATGGGACATGATATGTAATTGTCATTCATTTTATTCGACACTGGTACATTATTGTTCTTTCAGTTTTTGCACATTAGGATATACATTTCATCCACAAGTTCACAAATTAATAGGCATTTGTATCAACATTAATCACTTCTTGCTTCAGAAACATGTATTGTCAGGGTTCTTGACTGGTCTTTTCATGAGACTTCTTTCCAAACACATTATTTTGAATTTCCATAATCATTTTGAAGCAAAACTCACACACTCTTCATGATAAACCAAAACACTAATATTTCCATTAGATATTATAACTGGTTGGAATGAATATTGGTATATCAATATAAATTTCCTTTTATTGTTCAGATATCAGTTCAATTCATTATTTAAAGTTCAAAAAAGTTATATTATTTATTCACAGTATGGTCTATTCGTGGTTTCTCTCTATGTTCATAGAAACAGGGTACACCTATTTGTACACCAGATTCTAATTTTACATCTTCAAAATATTGCTCCCAGAAATGGTGAAAGAAATAATCATGTCACCTCATTATCATTAATATTCTGGACAAAAATGGAAAGGTCACACTTATGATTGTACCAAAGCCTAAATGGAAAGAGAACATGGATTTCTAAAAACATCCATGTCCAGGTTGCCTAATGCTGTCAATTGTCACTCCTATTGGTGACTACATATTTGTTTTTTCCTAATTTATATATTGAAACTCAACCCTGTTGAAAATGTCTAATTCTATCCCTCACTTTATACTTTGCCTGATTTCGTAATGGTTCCATTGATATCTGCTTTTCTACATATTTTCCCCAGTTCAACATAGTGTCTGACTCTTCATATGTGCTGACATTTACATTCACTCTATAACCAAAAGTCTATTGCTAAAGAACTTTTGGTCCAAATCCTATACTCACTCGTCTTCCTAAACCTACCTACTATCTTCCTAATCCTACTGAATATCCCTTTTTGACTGGATGTTCTCTTCTAAATTCAATCATCCAATGTACAAGGTCCTATGCCATTGTATATCAAATTATCTGAGACATCTTTGCAGAACATAATTCAAAGCTAAGTATCCCAATCAAGGGCAAAACCCTTCTGGGCTTCAAAGCATACCTAGATTTCTTTTTTCATACTTATATTTCACCTCTATATTCTTGTAAATATTGCAGGTTCCCAATCCCATTATTCATCGCACAGAATCATTCGTCACCAAATCAAACCTGTTTTTAACCCCAAGTATACACTGTTCCCTCAATCATTTTACAGAAGAGCAGGGACAGAGGGGTTCTTACAATACAGGAAAGTTGGGGATCTTCCACCAGATGAGAACCTCAAATGTCTATGCACAAATGATACCTGGAGAAGTTGTAGGCAGGTATGAAGCACCTGAGAGAGCAAAAGTCATCTTCCATGCAAACAACCTGTTCAGGATGAAGGGATGTGTCTGAATCTGCCTCTCTCTTCTTATTTTAGACAAGGTGGAACAATCCAGGCCTGAGTGGAGAGCTGTTCCCGGGTGCCAATGGTTGATATACATTCTACCTTATGAAAGTGTCACAGGAAGTAGGGGAAACCTCCATCTTATGTAACCCTTGGAAGCAACTGTTAGGACAAAGTGGTTGCCAAGGCAGTGACCTCATTCAGTTCCAAAGAATGTGACATACCTCATTTCCTTGGTGATGGAACTCTCTGAACTTGGTATCCAAGAAGCCAGGCACCCAGAGGCAGTCCCAGTCCCAGGCCCAGTGGGCTCACTTGTTTGGATTTACCAAGGACAGAGTCAGTTTTCTTGGTACCTAATGATGTGAGGATGGCCAAATGCCGGGAGAGCTCTGAAGATGGACCTTTCCTGAGAAAACAGGTAGTGGCTAACCACTTTTTCCTGACATCTTCACAGAGTTGGTCAAGGAAACAAGATCTGAGAGAAGACAGGCCATTTCGGGGGAACATAGTATGCCCACCAGTCAGAGGACACTCCGGATAGTCACAGACCTACTTGGGGTAAGGAGGTGCCTTTGTGGGAGTGGGTGTGGGTTTGTTGTATTGTCTCATGTTCTGAGAATAGATCGAAAAGGCGGTTTGTTTGGTTTGGAGCAGACAGTTTCTAGTAAGTCATTTGACAAGGCGAGTGTTTCTGTTTATGTGTATCCCACTGTGTCCGTTGTTATAGACATTAGAAAAGAGAATGCATTAATGGATGTGTCCTGTCTAGTATAATCTTCCCTATAATTCATCCTGCCCAATATATGAATGGACTGCAGCTTGTCTTATCGATGTGCAACACCTGCTATCTTTCTAAGTTGTTGTTTTCTTCCTGAATTCTGGCCACTCTCCAGAATAGGCTCAGGGATTTGTGTCCAAAATATGTACCACCTCCAAGCTCTGTGACATGGCCATGTAAAGGATAGTTGAAGAGAATGGCGAGCATCTCAGAAAACTCAGATATCAGTGTGACCAGGAAAGTCTCAGTGCAGAAACACTGCTTTGGGCTTTTTGCTTACTTATTGTTGTGTTGCACTGAATGTCAGGAAGGTCTTTGCCTCAGGCCACCCCTTTGTGAAGCCTGAAGAAAACAGTTTTCAAATGGAAATGAATGGGCCTCACCTGTGGTTCTTTGTTTAATTGCTTTGGAAAGGGATGTGTCTTTATCAGCCTCTTGGTCCTGTGTTTGGCTATGACTTAGATTCTCAGCACCTGATGGATCTTAAGAATGATCCCATGTGAGCTTCCAAAACCAAAATGGCAAAAAATATCATTCATTGTGGATGAAGACTCTTGCCTTCCTCTGTTAGGTTCCTGCACTCCAACAAATGAGAATAGGGATTCTGTGAGTCAAATGAGTTCTTCAAAGCCCTGCAGAGGTGCTTGTGTTTTCGCATGACTCTAAATCACCTAAAGAATCCATACCTAAAATCAGTAGCCCTCAAATTGGAGAAACATAGAAGTATTAACGGCAGGCTTATTTGTTCACTCCTGGTTCACAGCAACGGTGTCCAGGCTACCCTGACTTTAGGCAAATGAGGGGCAAACGAGCTTATTTTGGACACTGTCTTGGGCTGCACCCCTCATGGAAACCTCCAGCCAGATGTTAAGATGATTGACTATATGGAATAAGGTGAGGGCCACGTGGGAGTGTTTTGGTTTTAATGTTGGTCATTTGTGTGGCATTGGAAAAAATGACTGGTTCCAAGCGGGCTTGAACTCTGGTGTGATTCCCCTTAAACACTGGGTTTTGGAACTGAACTCAGAGAAGCATTGCTATGAATTTTGTTGGGATTTTAAGAGGCCACGCTTGAAAGTCGCTCTTGGAAACTGAGACCTAGGCCCCGGGTAGATTTCCACAGAGGCCTGGGAATCTCAGCAAGGATATCACATGATTTTATTCTTAAAGAAATGGCATCCATAGTTGAGAGTCAAAACACACATGCACCTCACATTGTAGACCTCAATGGGCCTGGCCTAATGTGACGTTTTGCCCATTCTTTGGGAAGCCTTGCCTGTGACAGTTCTCCAGATATTTCATTGAAATGAGCTTCCTCACCATTAATGTTTGCTGAATGAATTGAAACCCACAGTGCCTCCAACTTCATGCTTGAAAAATGGCTATATAAATACCATGAAATTTTTGAAATTCCTATGACCAGGTGGCACTGGAGAAACATTGGATGTCCTATTGCTGATCATGAGTATACCAGACAGTGCCTTAATTTACTGAGTTTCATGAAAATGGTGTAGAACAGAGATGCCAGTAAATTGGAGCCTGCTGAGTAGTGGGTCTAGAGCAGTGCTGGGGAGGTTTTTGATAAAACATTTGTGGTAGGGCCATGTGGATCTACCATTGGATTCCAAATGGCTTGTAACTGACATGGTGCTGCCAGCAGACCCTTATATGTAAAGGCATCTTGTTATATGGGGAGTTTTAAGAGGAAAATTAAGAATCAGGTTGATATGGACAAGGGGGCAATGGGGCAAGCTGTGAGAGATAGAAGCCTAGTTGGTGCATTCTCTTGAAGACCCTGACCCACCACACGTGATAGAACTCCCTCCAGCACTGTGTCCCAGTTTAGCTGCTAGTATTTCGTGAAACAAATACCAAACTCACAGTGCAGCAGCCTAAACACCACAAAAAGTGGAGGAGGACCAAATGGCTTCACAGTCCACATGGGGAGACGGGGAGACACTTAGTCCCTAGTGGCCTCAATTTACCTAAAAAGGGAGGATTCAGCACTGCTTCATCTTGTTCATTGGAAAATAAGAAACCATGTCCTCCAGGTCACATAGATGCAGACCCAGCTTTGATGGTCTCACTACAAACGAAGCCAAATCTCATGAAAACAACATATATTTCAAGTGCGGAAGCTCAGAGGCAGTTTCTCAAAAAGTTTTTAGGCCAGCAGAGCTCCATGTTTGTGGAGTGTTTACCCTGTCCCTTACTTTTGGAAACTCCTCTACCACCTCCAAGGTTGTGAACTCCTGAGCATTTTCCATTCCAGATATGTATTCACTGATTGTGTAACTCTTCTCCTCTAATTGTGTCTTACTTGGGGTGAAGGTAATGTCAAGGCATTGTTCTGGATGAGAGCGCGAGGATATTTGTGCAGCATATATTTACATACACATTGGATTCATTTTCCAATTTTCCATTTGAAGTACTGAATCCCGGACACTAAAACTTACCTAGTAGACTCAGACTATTCATCCTAATATAATGGGGAAAATTAACCCAACACAATAGAAATACAAGCACTTCAGAGGAGACATGTTGTATAGTTGGACTTGACATTTGCATTATATAAGGTAGGAGTTATAAATCTCGTCAAATTTTAATTGAAATATTCTCCATCTCTTTTTTAACTTAACAAATATGTGAATTCTTGTTTCCTTTTTCTGTAGCCTATTCACACATGTATATTTATATGCATATATAGAATCCTAACAGGTATCACACATACATTTTTGTGAGGTGGCTGTTTGGCAGATACAAATTGTGAGAAGGGTTCACTCCTCCTAAATGCTGTTGGAAATGAAAATTCAACCTATAGGAGAACGTCCTAGTAGAACAAAATTATGCATAAACTCATGTTCAGTAAAATAAATATTTTTGCATCTGTGGATGATATATATTTACTGATGAATTTCGATTGGCATTTATATTGGTACTTTTTAATGTCTGTGAATGTTGTGTTTGTGTGTGTGTCTGTGTGTGTGTGTGTGTCTGTGTGTGTGTGTGTGTCTGTGTGTGTGTATAGACATAGATATATATATACTCTCCAAATTTTTCAAAATATGAAAAAATGTGTCTAATATATACTCTCTAAATTCATTCATGTACATGTATGTGGATTTATAATCAACTTTTCACAACATTATAATCAGAAATATTCATCCACCTGAAATACATATTTGTTTCATAGTACTGAAACCTAACTTCAGTGAATGGTGCATACAAATCCTAATTACTCTACAGTAACTGACCCAGTCTAACATCAATGCAAGAAGACTCCTATGGGACATGATATGTAATTTGTCATTCATTTGTATTCGACACTGGTACATTATTGTTTCTTCAGTTTTTGCACATCATTGGATATACATTGCATCCACAAGTTCACAAATTAATAGGCATTTGTTTCAACTTTAATCACTTCTTGCTTCAGAACACATGTATTGTCAGGGTTTCTTGACTGGTCTTTTCATGAGACTTCTTTCAAAACACATAATTTTGAATTTCCATAATCATTTTGAAGCAAAACTCACACACTCTTCATGATAAACCAAAACACTAATATTTCCAATAGATATATAACTGGTTGGAATGAATGATTGTATATCAATATACGATTTCCTTTAATTTTTCAGATATCAGTTCAATTCATTATTTAAAGTTGAAAAAATTATATTATTTATTCACAGTATGGTCTATTCATGCTTTTTTTCTATGTTCATAGAAACAGGGTACACCTCTTTGTACCCCGATTCTAATATTACATCTTCAATATATTGCTCCCAGAAATGGTGAAAGAAATACTCATGTCACCTCATTATCACAGTAATATTCTGGACAAAAAATGGAAAGGTCACACTTATGATTGTACCAAAGCCTAAATGGAAAGTGAACATGGATTTCTAAAAACATCCATGTCCAGGTTGCCTAATGCTGTCAATTGTCAATCCTATTGGTGACTACATATTTGTTTTTTCCTAATTTATATATTCAAACTCAACACTGTTGAAAATGTCTAATTCTATCCCTCACTTTATACTTTGCCTGATTTCGTAATGTTTCTATTGATATCTGCTTTTCTACATATTTTCCCCAGTTCAACATAGTGACTGACTCTTCATATGTGCTGACATTTACATTCACTCTATAACCAAAAGTCTATTGGTAAAGAATTTTTGGTCCAAATCCTATACTCACTCTTCTTCCTAAACCTACCAACTATCTTCCTAATCCTACTGAGTATTCCTATTTGACCTGATGTTTTCTTCTAAATTCTATCATCCAATGTACAACGTCCTATGCCATTGTAATTCGAATTATCTGAGACATCTTTGCAGAACATAATTCAAAGCTAAATATCCCAATCAAGGGCAAAACCCTTCTGGGCTTCAAATCATACCTAGTTTTCTGTTTTCATACTTATATTTCACCTCTATATTCTTGTAAATATTGCAGGTTCCCAATCCCATTATTCATCGCACAGAATCATTCGTCACCAAATCAAACCTGTTTTTAACCCCAAGTATACACTGTTCCCTCAATCATTTTACAGAAGAGCAGGGACAGAGGGGTTCTTACAATACAGGAAAGTTGGGGATCTTCCACCAGATGAGAACCTCAAATGTCCATGCACAAATGATACCTGGAGAAGTTGTAGGCATGTATGAAGCACCTGAGAGAGCAAAAGTCATCTTCCATGGCAAACAACCTGTTCAGGATGAAGGGATGTGTCTGAATCTGCCTCTCTCTTCTTATTGTAGACAAGGTGGAACAATCCAGGCCTGAGTGGAGAGCTGTTCCCGGGTGCCAATGGTTGATATACATTCTACCTTATGAAAGTGTCACAGGAAGTAGGGGAAACCTCCATCTTATGTAACCCTTGGAAGCAACTGTTAGGACAAAGTGGTTGCCAAGGCAGTGACCTCATTCAGTTCCAAAGAATGTGACATACCTCATTTCCTTGGTGATGGAACTCTCTGAACTTGGTATCCAAGAAGCCAGGCACCCAGAGGCAGTCCCAGTCCCAGGCCCAGTGGGCTCACTTGTTTGGATTTACCAAGGACAGAGTCAGTTTTCTTGGTACCTAATGATGTGAGGATGGCCAAATGCCGGGAGAGCTCTGAAGATGGACCTTTCCTGAGAAAACAGGTAGTGGCTAACCACTTTTTCCTGACATCTTCACAGAGTTGGTCAAGGAAACAAGATCTGAGAGAAGACAGGCCATTTCGGGGGAACATAGTATGCCCACCAGTCAGAGGACACTCCGGATAGTCACAGACCTACTTGGGGTAAGGAGGTGCCTTTGTGGGAGTGGGTGTGGGTTTGTTGTATTGTCTCATGTTCTGAGAATAGATCGAAAAGGCGGTTTGTTTGGTTTGGAGCAGACAGTTTCTAGTAAGTCATTTGACAAGGCGAGTGTTTCTGTTTATGTGTATCCCACTGTGTCCGTTGTTATAGACATTAGAAAAGAGAATGCATTAATGGATGTGTCCTGTCTAGTATAATCTTCCCTATAATTCATCCTGCCCAATATATGAATGGACTGCAGCTTGTCTTATCGATGTGCAACACCTGCTATCTTTCTAAGTTGTTGTTTTCTTCCTGAATTCTGGCCACTCTCCAGAATGGGCTCAGGGATTTGTGTCCAAAATATGTACCACCTCCAAGCTCTGTGACATGGCCATGTAAAGGATAGTTGAAGAGAATGGCGAGCATCTCAGAAAACTCAGATATCAGTGTGACCAGGAAAGTCTCAGTGCAGAAACACTGCTTTGGGCTTTTTGCTTACTTATTGTTGTGTTGCACTGAATGTCAGGAAGGTCTTTGCCTCAGGCCACCCCTTTGTGAAGCCTGAAGAAAACAGTTTTCAAATGGAAATGAATGGGCCTCACCTGTGGTTCTTTGTTTAATTGCTTTGGAAAGGGATGTGTCTTTATCAGCCTCTTGGTCCTGTGTTTGGCTATGACTTAGATTCTCAGCACCTGATGGATCTTAAGAATGATCCCATGTGAGCTTCCAAAACCAAAATGGCAAAAAATATCATTCATTGTGGATGAAGACTCTTGCCTTCCTCTGTTAGGTTCCTGCACTCCAACAAATGAGAATAGGGATTCTGTGAGTCAAATGAGTTCTTCAAAGCCCTGCAGAGGTGCTTGTGTTTTCGCATGACTCTAAATCACCTAAAGAATCCATACCTAAAATCAGTAGCCCTCAAATTGGAGAAACATAGAAGTATTAACGGCAGGCTTATTTGTTCACTCCTGGTTCACAGCAACGGTGTCCAGGCTACCCTGACTTTAGGTAAATGAGGGGCAAACGAGCTTATTTTGGACACTGTCTTGGGCTGCACCCCTCATGGAAACCTCCAGCCAGATGTTAAGATGATTGACTATATGGAATAAGGTGAGGGCCACGTGGGAGTGTTTTGGTTTTAATGTTGGTCATTTGTGTGGCATTGGAAAAAATGACTGGTTCCAAGCGGGCTTGAACTCTGGTGTGATTCCCCTTAAACACTGGGTTTTGGAACTGAACTCAGAGAAGCATTGCTATGAATTTTGTTGGGATTTTAAGAGGCCACGCTTGAAAGTCGCTCTTGGAAACTGAGACCTAGGCCCCGGGTAGATTTCCACAGAGGCCTGGGAATCTCAGCAAGGATATCACATGATTTTATTCTTAAAGAAATGGCATCCATAGTTGAGAGTCAAAACACACATGCACCTCACATTGTAGACCTCAATGGGCCTGGCCTAATGTGACGTTTTGCCCATTCTTTGGGAAGCCTTGCCTGTGACAGTTCTCCAGATATTTCATTGAAATGAGCTTCCTCACCATTAATGTTTGCTGAATGAATTGAAACCCACAGTGCCTCCAACTTCATGCTTGAAAAATGGCTATATAAATACCATGAAATTTTTGAAATTCCTATGACCAGGTGGCACTGGAGAAACATTGGATGTCCTATTGCTGATCATGAGTATACCAGACAGTGCCTTAATTTACTGAGTTTCATGAAAATGGTGTAGAACAGAGATGCCAGTAAGTTGGAGCCTGCTGAGTAGTGGGTCTAGAGCAGTGCTGGGGAGGTGTTTGATAAAACATTTGTGGTAGGGCCATGTGGATCTACCATTGGATTCCAAATGGCTTGTAACTGACATGGTGCTGCCAGCAGACCCTTATATGTAAATGCATCTTGTTATATGGAGAGTTTTAAGAGGAAAATTAAGAATCAGGTTGATATGGACAAGGGGGCAATGGGGCAAGCTGTGAGAGATAGAAGCCTAGTTGGTGCATTCTCTTGCAGACCCTGATCCACCACACGTGACAGAACTCCCTCCAGCACTGTGTCCCAGTTTAGCTGCTAGTATTTCGTGAAACAAATACCAAACTCACAGTGCAGCAGCCTAAACACCACAAAAAGTGGAGGAGGACCAAATGGCTTCACAGTCCACACGGGGAGACGGGGAGACACTTAGTCCCTAGTGGCCTCAATTTACCTAAAAAGAGAGGATTCAGCACTGCTTCATCTTGTTCATTGGAAAATAAGAAACCATGTCCTCCAGGTCACATAGATGCAGACCCAGCTTTGATGGTCTCACTACAAACGAAGCCAAATCTCATGAAAACAACATATATTTCAAGTGCGGAAGCTCAGAGGCAGTTTCTCAAAAAGTTTTTAGGCCAGCAGAGCTCCATGTTTGTGGAGTGTTTACCCTGTCCCTTACTTTTGGAAATTCCTCTACCACCTCCAAGGTTGTGAACTCCTGAGCATTTTCCATTCCAGATATGTATTCACTGATTGTGTAACTCTTCTCCTCTAATTGTGTCTTACTTGGGGTGAAGGTAATGTCAAGGCATTGTTCTGGATGAGAGCGCGAGGATATTTGTGCAGCATATATTTACATACACATTGGATTCATTTTCCAATTTTCCATTTGAAGTACTGAATCCCGGACACTAAAACTTACCTAGTAGACTCAGACTATTCATCCTAATATAATAGGGAAAATTAACCCAACACAATAGAAATACAAGCACTTCAGAGGAGACATGTTGTATAGTTGGACTTGACATTTGCATTATATAAGGTAGGAGTTATAAATCTCGTCAAATTTTAATTGAAATATTCTCCATCTCTTTTTTAACTTAACAAATATGTGAATTCTTGTTTCCTTTTTCTGTAGCCTATTCACACATGTATATTTATATGCATATATAGAATCCTAACAGGTATCACACATACATTTTTGTGAGGTGGCTGTTTGGCAGATACAAATTGTGAGAAGGGTTCACTCCTCCTAAATGCTGTTGGAAATGAAAATTCAACCTATAGGAGAACGTCCTAGTAGAACAAAATTATGCATAAACTCATGTTCAGTAAAATAAATATTTTTGCATCTGTGGATGATGTATATTTACTGATGAATTTCGATTGGCATTTATATTGGTACTTTTTAATGTCTGTGAATGTTGTGTTTGTGTGTGTGTCTGTGTGTGTGTGTGTGTCTGTGTGTGTGTGTGTCTGTGTGTGTGTATAGACATAGATATATATATACTCTCCAAATTTTTCAAAATATGAAAAAATGTGTCTAATATATACTCTCTAAATTCATTCATGTACATGTATGTGGATTTATAATCAACTTTTCACAACATTATAATCAGAAATATTCATCCACCTGAAATACATATTTGTTTCATAGTACTGAAACCTAACTTCAATGAATGGTGCATACAAATCCTAATTACTCTACAGTAACTGACCCAGTCTAACATCAATGCAAGAAGACTCCTATGGGACATGATATGTAATTTGTCATTCATTTGTATTCGACACTGGTACATTATTGTTTCTTCAGTTTTTGCACATCATTGGATATACATTGCATCCACAAGTTCACAAATTAATAGGCATTTGTTTCAACTTTAATCACTTCTTGCTTCAGAACACATGTATTGTCAGGGTTTCTTGACTGGTCTTTTCATGAGACTTCTTTCAAAACACATAATTTTGAATTTCCATAATCATTTTGAAGCAAAACTCACACACTCTTCATGATAAACCAAAACACTAATATTTCCAATAGATATATAACTGGTTGGAATGAATGATTGTATATCAATATACGATTTCCTTTAATTTTTCAGATATCAGTTCAATTCATTATTTAAAGTTGAAAAAATTATATTATTTATTCACAGTATGGTCTATTCATGCTTTTTTTCTATGTTCATAGAAACAGGGTACACCTCTTTGTACCCCGATTCTAATATTACATCTTCAATATATTGCTCCCAGAAATGGTGAAAGAAATACTCATGTCACCTCATTATCACAGTAATATTCTGGACAAAAAATGGAAAGGTCACACTTATGATTGTACCAAAGCCTAAATGGAAAGTGAACATGGATTTCTAAAAACATCCATGTCCAGGTTGCCTAATGCTGTCAATTGTCAATCCTATTGGTGACTACATATTTGTTTTTTCCTAATTTATATATTCAAACTCAACACTGTTGAAAATGTCTAATTCTATCCCTCACTTTATACTTTGCCTGATTTCGTAATGTTTCTATTGATATCTGCTTTTCTACATATTTTCCCCAGTTCAACATAGTGACTGACTCTTCATATGTGCTGACATTTACATTCACTCTATAACCAAAAGTCTATTGGTAAAGAATTTTTTGGTCCAAATCCTATACTCACTCTTCTTCCTAAACCTACCAACTATCTTCCTAATCCTACTGAGTATTCCTATTTGACCTGATGTTTTCTTCTAAATTCTATCATCCAATGTACAACGTCCTATGCCATTGTAATTCGAATTATCTGAGACATCTTTGCAGAACATAATTCAAAGCTAAATATCCCAATCAAGGGCAAAACCCTTCTGGGCTTCAAATCATACCTAGTTTTCTGTTTTCATACTTATATTTCACCTCTATATTCTTGTAAATATTGCAGGTTCCCAATCCCATTATTCATCGCACAGAATCATTCGTCACCAAATCAAACCTGTTTTTAACCCCAAGTATACACTGTTCCCTCAATCATTTTACAGAAGAGCAGGGACAGAGGGGTTCTTACAATACAGGAAAGTTGGGGATCTTCCACCAGATGAGAACCTCAAATGTCCATGCACAAATGATACCTGGAGAAGTTGTAGGCATGTATGAAGCACCTGAGAGAGCAAAAGTCATCTTCCATGGCAAACAACCTGTTCAGGATGAAGGGATGTGTCTGAATCTGCCTCTCTCTTCTTATTGTAGACAAGGTGGAACAATCCAGGCCTGAGTGGAGAGCTGTTCCCGGGTGCCAATGGTTGATATACATTCTACCTTATGAAAGTGTCACAGGAAGTAGGGGAAACCTCCATCTTATGTAACCCTTGGAAGCAACTGTTAGGACAAAGTGGTTGCCAAGGCAGTGACCTCATTCAGTTCCAAAGAATGTGACATACCTCATTTCCTTGGTGATGGAACTCTCTGAACTTGGTATCCAAGAAGCCAGGCACCCAGAGGCAGTCCCAGTCCCAGGCCCAGTGGGCTCACTTGTTTGGATTTACCAAGGACAGAGTCAGTTTTCTTGGTACCTAATGATGTGAGGTTGGCCAAATGCCAGGAGAGCTCTGAAGATGGACCTTTCCTGAGAAAACAGGTAGAGCTAACCACTTTTTCCTGACATCTTCACAGAGTTGTTCAAAGAAACATGATCTGAGAGAAGACAGGCCATGTCGGGGGAACATAGTATGGCCCACCATTCAGAGGATACTTCGGATAGTCAAAGACCTACTTGAGGGCAGGAGGTGCCTTTGTGGGAGTGGGTTTGGGTTTGTTGTTTTGTCTCATGTTCTGAGAATAGATAGGAAAGGCGTTTTGTTTGGTTTGGAGTGGACAGTTTCTAGTAAGTCATTTGACACGGCGAGTGTTTCTGTTTCTGTGTATCCCACTGTGTCCGTTGTTGTAGACATTAGAAAAGAGAATGCATTAATGGATGTGTCCTGTCTAGTATAAATCTTCCCATAATTCATCCTGCCCAATATATGAATGGACTGCAGCTTGTCTTATCGATGTGCAACACCTGCTATCTTTCTAAGTTGTTGTTTTCTTCCTGAATTCTGGCCACTCTCCAGAATAGGCTCATGGATTTGTGTCCAAAATATGTACCACCTCCAAGCTCTGTGACATGGCCATGTACTGGATATTTGAAGAGAATGGCGAGCATCTCAGAAAACTCAGATATCAGTGTGACCAGGAAAGTTTCAGTGCAGAAACACTGCTTTGGGCTTTTTGCTTACTTATTGTTGTGTTGCACTGAATGTCAGGAAGGTCTTTGCCTCAGGCCACCCCTTTGTGAAGCCTGAAGAAAACAGTTTTCAAATGTAAATGAATGGGCCTCACCTGTGGCTCTTAGCTTAATTGCTTTGGAAAGGGATGCATCTTTATCAGCCTCTTGGACCTGTGTGTGGCTGTGGCTTAGATTCTCAGGACCTGATGGATCTTAAGAATGATCCCATGTGAGCTTCCAAAACCAAAATGGCAAAAAATATCATTCATTGTGGATGAAGTCTCTTGCCTTCCTCTGTTAGGTTGCTGCACTCCATCAAATGAGAATAGGGATTATTTGGGTCAAATGAGTTCTTCAAAGCCCTGCAGAGGTGCTTGTGTTTTCGCTTGACTCTAAATCACCTAAAGAATTGATACCTAAAATCAGTAGACCTCAAATTGGAGAAATACAGAAGTATTAACGGCAGGTTTATTTGTTCACTCCTGGTTCACAGAAACGGTGTCCAGCCTACCCTGACTTTAGGCAAATGAGGGGCAAACGAGCTGATTTTGGACACTGTCTTGGGCTGCGCCCCTCATGGAAACCTCCAGCCAGATGTTAAGATGATTGACTATATGAAATAAGATGAGGGCTATGTGGGAGTGTTTTGGTTTTAATGTTGCTCATTTGTGTGGCATTGGAATAAATGACTGTGTCCACGTGGGCTTGAACTCTGGTGTGATTCCCCTTAGAGACTGGGTTTTGGAACTGAACTCAGAGAAGCATTGCCATGAATTTTGTTGGGATTTTAAGAGGCCATGCATGAAAGTCGCTCTTGTAAACTGAGACCTAGACCCCGGGTAGATTTCCACTGAGGCCTGGGAATCTCAGCAAGGATATCACATGATTTTATTCTTAAAGAAATGGCAGCCATATTTGAGAGTCAAAACACACATGGACCTCACATTATAGACCTCAATGGCCTCGCCTAATGTGACCTTTTGTCCACTCTTTGGGAAGCCTTGCCTGTGAGAGTTCTCCAGAGATTTTATTGAAATGAGCTTCCTCACCATTTAATCTTTGCTGAATGAATTGAAACCCACAGTGCCTCCAACTTCATGCTTGAAAAATGGCTAGATAAATACCATGAAATTTTTGAAATACCTATGACCAGGTGGCACTGGAGAAACATTGGATGTCCTTTTGCTGATCATGATTATACCAGACAGTGCCTTGATTTACTGAGTTTCATGAAAATGGTGTAGAACAGAGATGCCAGTAGTTTGTAGCCTGCTGAGTAGTGGGTCTAGAGCAGTGGTGGGGAGGTGTTTGATAAAACATTCGTGCAAGGGCCTTGTGGATCTACCATTGGATTCCAAATGGCTTGTAACTGACATGGTGCAGCCAGAAGACCCTTATATGTAAAGGCATCTTGTTATATGGAGAGTTTTCAGAGGAAAATTAAGAATCAGGTTGATATGGACAAGGGGGCAATGGGGCAAGCTGTGAGAGATAGAAGCCTAGTTGGTGCATTCTCTTGCAGACCCTGATCCACCACACGTGACAGAACTCCCTCCAGCACTGTGTCCCAGTTTAGCTCCTAGTATTTCTTGAAACAAATACCAAACTCACAGTGCAGCAGCAAAAACTCCACAAAAAATGGAGAAGGACCAAATGGCTTCACAGTCCACACGGGGAGACACTTAGTCCCCAGTGGCCTCAGTTTACCTACAAAGAGAGGATTCAGCACTGCTTCATCTTGTTCATTGGAAAATAAGAAACCATGTCCTCCAGGTCACATAGATGTAGACCCAGCTTTGATGGTCTCACTACAAAGGAAGCCAAATCTCCTGAAAACAACATATATTTCAAGTGCGGAAGCTCAGAGGCAGTTTCTCAAAAAGTTTTTAGGCCAGCAGAGCTCCATGTTTGTGGAGTGTTGACCCTGTCCCTTACTTTTTGAAACTCCTCTACCACCTCCAGAATGTGAACTCCTTAGCATTTTCCATTCCAGATATGTATTCACTGATTTTGTAACTCTTCTCCTCTAGTTGTGTCTTACTTGGGGTGAAGGTAATGTCAAGGCATTGTTCTGGATGAGAGCGGGAGGATATTTGTGCAGCGTATATTTACATACACATTGGATTCATTTTCCAATTTTTCATTCGAAGTACTGAATCCCTGACACTAACCCATACCTAGTAGACTCAGACTATTCATCCTAATATAATCGGGAAAATTAACCCAACACAATAGAAATCCAAGCACTTCAGAGGAGACATGTTGTATAGTTGGACTTGACATTTGCCTTATATAAGGTTGAAGTTATAAATCTAGTCAAATTTTAATTGAAATATTGTCCATGTGTTTTTAAACTTAACAAATATGTGAATTATTGTTTCCCTTTTCTGTAGCCTATTCACACATGTATATTTATATGCATATATAGAATCCTACCAGGTATCACACGTACATTTTTGTGAGGTGGCTGTCTTGGCAGATACAAATTGTGAGAAGAGTTCACTCCTCCTAAATGCTTTTGGAAATGAAAATTCAACCTATAGGAGAGCGTCCTATTAGAAAAACATTTTATATAATCTCATGTTCAGTAAAATAAATATTTTTTGCATTTGTGGATGATATATATTTACTGATGAATTTCGATTGGCATTTATATTGGTACTTTTTAATGTCTGTGAGTGTTGTGTGTGTGTGTGTGTGTGTGTGTGTATATATATATATATAAGATATAGATATAGATATAGATATAGATATAGATATAGATATAGATATAGATATATAGATATAAATATAGATATACTCTCCAAATTTTTCAAAATATGAAATATATGTGTCTTATTTTGCACTTCCTAAAGTTTTTCATATTCATGAATGTGGATTTATAATTATCTTTTCACAAGATTATTCTCAGAAACATTCATATACCCTACGAGACTCTTACCACTAATACTAATATAATGGAGAAAAAGAACCCAAACAGAATAGATACAAGCATTTCAGAAGAGACATGGTGTATAGTTGGACTTGCCTTTTTCATAATATAAGGTAGGAGTTATAAATCTATTCAATTTATTGAAATAATTTTCCATGTGTTATTTTTTTGACACAACACAAAATTTAATCTTTGAAAAATAAATAAAATTGACACTTCCTTAACCAAACTAATGAAGAAAAAAAACCCTCAAATTACTAAAATTAAGGATCATAAAGGAACTTTTACAGAGTACACAACTAAAATACAGAGAATAATTGAAAACTAATTTGAAAATTTATAGTCTAATAAATTAAAATACCATGATGACATCAATAAAATTTTAGAGATATACCCAAACTTAATTAGTAGGACGTGAACAATTTAAACAAATCAATTTCAAGCAATGAAATAGAAGTTGCTGTCAACAGCCTACCAATCAAGCAAAGCCCAGGAACAGACAGATTCTCAGCCATGTTCTACAAAACCTTCAAAGAAGCATTCATCACAATACTCCTCAAATTATTCCATAAAATAGAAAAGGATGGAACTCCTCCAAACTCATTCCATGAGGCTATTATCACTCACATACCAAAATCAGACAAAGACACATCAAGGAAAGAAATCTTCAGAGCAATATTCCTGACAAAGATATATACAAAAATTCTCAATAAAATTCTTTTTTTTAAGCCAAAGTTAATCAAAAGGGATAAAGACGGACACTACACACTATTCCATGTGTTTTTAAAGTTAAGAAATATATGAATTCCTGTCTCCCTTTCTCTGTAGCCTATTAAGCACATGTATTTTTATATGCACAAATAGAATCCTACCTGGTTTCACACTTACATTCTTGTAAGGTGGCTGACTTGGCAGATACTATTTGTGAGAAGAGATCACTCCTCCTAAACGCTGTTGGTACAGAAAATTCAATCCATGGGTGAGCTTCCTAGATGAACAACATTATACATACATCCATGTTCAGTAAAATGAATATTTTGGGATATGCGGATGAGTTATTTTTCATGATGAATTTTGATTGACATATATATTGTGACATTATAATGTGTGTGTGTTTGTCTCTCTCTCTCTCTCTCTCTCTCTCTCTCTCTCTCTCTCTCTATATATATATATATATATATATATATATATATATATATATATATATAGAGTCTCCAGATTTTCCAAAATATGAAATATATGTCTTCTTATACACCACCTGAATTCATTCATATTCATATATGTGGATTCATAATCAACTTTTAACAAGTTATTCTCAGAAATATACATCCACTGAAATACATATTTGTTTCCTAGTACTGAAAACTAAATTCAGGGAAGGGTTCTTACAAATCCTAATATTTCTAGACTAACTGACCAAGTTTAACATCAATGCAAATACATTCCTATTGGATATGATGTGTTTTTTAAAGTTCATTTTTATTCAAACTTGGTACGTTATTATTTATTCAGTTTATGGACATCATAAAATATATCCTTTCATTCACAAGTTCACAAATTTATAAATATTTGGTTTACTTTCAATCACTTCCTCCTTCGGAACACATATATTCCTCTATGTTTCTTGACTGGTCTTTTCACTAGACTTCTTTCTAAACACATTATTTTTGATTCCATTATCATTTTTGAAGCAAAACTCACACACTATTCATGATAAACGGTAACCCTAATAATACCATTAGATATATAACTTGTTGGAATGAATGTACATATATATATATGATTTCGTCTATATTTTCAGATATTAAAACAATCCATTATGTAAATTTGGAACCAGTCATATAATTTTTTCACAGTATGGTCTATTAATGCATCATCTCTATATTCATCAACACAGGGTAAACCTCTTAGTATCCCCAGTACTAATTTATATGTTTTCAAAATATTGCTCCCAGAAAAGGTGGAAGAAATACTCATGTCACCTGATCTACATATACATATTATCACAGTAATATTCTGGACACAAAATGCAAAGGTCACCATTATGATTGCAATAAAGCCTCAATGGAATGTGAACATGGATTACTAAAAACATCCATGTCCAGTTTGCCTAATGCTCTCAAATGTCAATCCAATTGTGACTACATTTTTGTTTCTTTTTAAGATTATGTATTCAACCTCAACCCTGTTGAAAATGTCAAATCTTATCACTCACGTTATACTTTGCCTGATTTCCTAATGTCTCTATTGATGTCTGCCTTCCTACATATTTTTCCCAGTTCATCATTGTGCCCAACTTTTCACATATGGTGCCATTTATATTCACTCTCTAACCGAAACCTATTGCTAAAGAACTTTTGGTCCAAATCCTAGACTCACTCTTCCTCCTAAACCTACTGACTATCTTTCTAATCCTACACACTATCCCTTTTTCACTGGATGTTCTCTTCTACATTCAATCATCTGAGGTACAGGGTCTTATGCCATTGTATATCGATTTGCATCGACCTCGGTGCAAAACATTACTCAAGCTAAGGATCCCAATCAAGAGCCCAAATCCTTCTGGGCTTCAAATATTACCTAGATTTCTGTTTTCATACTTATATTTTACCTCTATATTCTTATAAATATTGCTGGTTCCCAATACCATTATTCATCCAGCAGAATGATTCCTAAGCCAAATGGAACATGCTATTAACCCTAACCATACAATGTTCCCTCAATCTCACTTTACAGAAGAGCAGGGATAAAGTTGATATTACAATACAGGAAGTTAGGAGATCTTCCACCTGCTGAGTACCTCAAAATCCATGCAGAAATAATCCCTGGAGAAGATGTAGGCAGCTATGAAAGACCTGAGAGAACAAAAGTCATATTCCATGGCAAACAACATGGTCAGGATGAAAGGATGTGTCTGAGTCAGCCTCTCTATTCTTAATGCAGGGAAGATGGACCAAAGCAGGCCTGTGTGGAGAGCTGTTCCCAGGTGACTATGGTTTCTATACCATTCTAACATGTGAAAGTATCACAGGAAGTAGGGCAGCCTCCATGTCAGGAGACACTAGGATGCAACTGTTAGGACAAAGTAGTGGCCAAGACAGGGACCTCATTTATTTCCTGAAGGTAGTGACCTCACCTCATTTCCTTGGCGATGGAACTCTCTGAATTTTGTGATCCAGGAAGCCAGGCACCAGAGCCAGTCCAAGTCCCAGTCGCAGTGGGCTCACTTGTTTGGATTTACTAAGGACAGAGTCAGTCTTTCTTGGTACCTACTGATGTAAGGGTTGCCAAATACTAAGAAAGCTCTGAAGAGGGGTCTTTCCTGAGAGGACAGGAATTGGCTCACTACTGCCTCCTGACAACTTCACAGAGTTGACCAAGGAGACCAGATCTGAGACAGAAAGGCCATTTGTGGGGAACATCGTATGGCCTACCAGTCAGAGGACACTCCAGATAGTGACAGACCTACTTGGGGGAAGGAGTTGCATTTGTGGGTGTTGGTTTGTGTTTGTGTTTTTTTTCCATGTTCTGAGAATAGGTAAAAAAGGAGGTTTGTTTGGATTGGAGTGGACTGTTTCCAGTAAGTCATTTGACAAGGAGACTGTTTCTATGTCTGTGTATCCCACTGTGTTTTTCTTTGTGGATATTAGAAAAAAATAGCTCATTGGGTGTGTCCTGTCTAGTAGAAAGCTTCCCAGCATGCATCATTTCCAATTAATGAATGGACTGAGGCTTGCCTTATCCATGGGCAACACCTGCTATCTACCTAATTTTCCATTTTTTCATGAATTCTGGCCACTCTCAAGATTAGTATCATGTATTTTTGTACAAGATATGTACCACCTCCAGCTCTGTGACATGGCCATGTACTGGATAGCTGAAGGGAATGGCGAGCAACTCAGAAAACTCACATATTAGAGTAACAAGGAAAGTCTCCGTGGAGAAACCCTGCTTGGGGCCTTTTGATTACCTATTGTTCTGTTGCTCTGAATGTCAGAAAGGTCTTTGCCTCAGGCCACCCCTTTGTGAAGCCTGAAGAAAACAGTTTTCAAATGGAAATGAATGGGCATCACCTGTGGCTCTTTGCTTCATTGCTTTGGAAATGTATGTGTCTGAATCAGCCTCTTGGCCCTGTGTGAGCCTGTGGTTTAGATTTTCAGCACCTGATGAATCTAAAGAAAGATCCCATGTGGGCATCCAAAACCTAAATGGAAAAAAGATCAGTCATTGTGGATGAAGCCTCTCGCCTTCCACTGTAAGATTCCTGACCTCCATCAAGTGAGAATAGGGATCATTTGTGTCAAATAAGTTCTTCAAAGGGCTGCAGAGGGGAGACAATAGGTGCTTGGGTTTTCTTATAACTCCAATTCACACTAAAAATCTATACCCCACAGTCAGTAGGCCTCAAATTTGAGAAGTGGAGTAGTATTAACAGCAGGCCTATTTGATCACTTCTGGTTCACACTAACGTTGTCCAGGCCACCCTGACTTTAGGCAAATGAGGGACAAGGGAGATTATTTTTGACACTGTCTTGGGCTGTGACCCTCATGGAAACCTCCAGCTAGAGGTTATGATTAGTGTCTATATAAAAAGATGAAGAGGGCCATGTGAGAGTGTTTTGGTTTTAATTGTCATCATTTGTGTGGCAATTTGAAGAGATGCCTGGGTCCACCTGGGCTTGAACTCTGTTGTGATTCCCCTTAGAGACTGAGTTGTGTAACTGACCTCAGAGAAGTATTGCCATGAATTGTGTTGGGATTTCAGGAGGCCACACATGAGATTCACCATTGGAATCTGAGATCTTGGCCCAGGGTGACTTTACACAGAGCACTGGGAATCTAAGCCAGGATATCACAAGATTTTATTCCGAAAGATTCCAGCCATAGTTAAAACACCAACATTGAATCTTTAGATCACTTATAAGCAAATTAAAAAACAAAATTTTTTAACAAGAGTAAAAATACTTAGTTAATGTAATGCTACCCTGAATTTTTTGGGTGAGTTATACTTTATATTCCCTGTTTGAGATCCTAGTAAACTTGAGAGAAAAAAAAAATAGAAAAAAACAAAACTTTTGAACAATACTTTAAATGAAATAAAATCTGACCTACTGCTATCGTAGTCATTCTCACATGTATTAAGATGGGACACAGAGCCTTATCTCAGGTAAGACAGGGCTCTTTATAAATCTTAAGTGTTTTAGTTCTAAAGCTGATCTTCGTTTTTTAATATCCTTTTACAAAGTTTACATAAATTGTTTGAGGTCACATGAACATTAGCTAACACCATATAATATCACTTTTGAAACATGAATTAAAGAATGGCTGAATGTTTTTAACATTCAAATAGATTAGGCTCTCATTAATTTAAAAATACATTTAAATTGTTGCACAATGTAAAGTGTAACATAAAACTTTACATATCTTATTGATAACAGGTAAATAAATCCCCAATATATATTTTATTTACCATACAACTTCAGAACACCAGCTTGATATAATGCTCTTTTAAAGTTTCTACCTTATCGAATTGTATAACTGGAAGATATGAGCACATTAATAGCATCACAGTTACATTGATGTTTCTACATTAACCAAGTTTATCTTTTAAAGAAATGGCAGTACAGTGCTCTAAAATAACAGTTCTGTTTTAAACAGTTGTTTAATTTTTATGGTTGCTTGCTCTGGAAAAAATAAAACTTAATAAACACAATGTTATGAGTAATCTTATGTTTTAAGAAATTTTTGTCTCTTTAACACATGACTAATTTTTACAATCTTACACAGACTTTAGTAGAAAGTCTGTATAAGATTGTAAACATTTTATACAGATTTTGTACTAAAAATTGATAGACCTTAGTATATCAATCAGATATCAAACAAAAACACTCATGAATGAGTAAATCCAAATCAAATTTACTTTACTTTTTAATCAAAATATTAGACAAATGTATTGAACAGTGTAAACCATTTTTTGGTTGAAGGAAAAGTCCTAGAACAAAGTCATATAGACCTTTGGTAGACAATAATATTTTATTAGATTTTTGAACACCTAGAAAAACTTATAGGCATAAATTTGAAGACATTTATATTTATCTGTTTATCCAATCTAAATTGAAACATTTTAACCACGTGAATTAAAGATCTGTGGTCCACTTTTTAAAATTTGTTTTTATGAGTGCTTTTTTATATGAGTGCTCCTTATATATGTTAATTTGTGTATCATTTGAATGATATACGGACATATGTGTATATATATATATATATATATATATATATATATATATATAGACATACAACACATAACAAAAGTGTGCACACCTAATAATAGTGAAGGCCTTGTAGCTTTTCACAGGTGAAATCACCATTGCAATGTTTTTAAAACTCCACAGTTGGTCAAAGATAAAACTGATCAAAAAAACATTAACCTAGGTCTGTAGGATCAAAATCATAAACTCAAAAAAAAAAGAATCTAAGAAAAAATTATGAGTCCTAGAAAAATTGACTGGCCAGTAATTAGTAAATACCATACAATTTACCATTTTTTTTCCTTAGGCCTCAGATCAGTCTCCTACTGAGCTTACAGGAGACTTTCATTTGCATTTCAACAGAAGTCCTGGCTGAGGTCTGGAAGGAGCAGGAAAAAACTGCTATTCTGAGCAGACACCTCAGGCCTAAGGCATTTTAACCATAATTTTCTGGTTAGGATGTTGAAAATTATGCTACAAGTTTAAGATACAATTCACAAAATTTTATATCTTTACATCTTGTTTTGTCAACAGATATCATACTATGATTTACTATCCTTGTCCAAATTAATGCACTGGTAAACACAGTGACATTTTCCCAGGCTACCCCATTCAAAATTGGAGAAAAAAAGACTGCATGATTGGGAAGTTACTTGCCAACTTGGAAGTAGAGTTCTTTAGTTTTCCATCCTAAGTATTTAAGTTCTCTGGCATGAATTATCTGAAATCAAAAACTAAACAATTACCTAAACCCGACTTTTAACTGCAATATTGTGCACTGCTTCAAAAAACGCATTCAGATACCAGATTTTTACAATAAAACATCATCATTTAGACACACATTCAGCTAAGATCATTCTCAAGAAACAATTTATAATATAAACACATTATTGCACATGTCTTAAAGGGCCAAAAACAAAGGCACAAGACAGACAGAAAGGAACTCCAGAATATGGCTGACAGACAGAAGCCTTTAAAACAGAGCAGATAAGAGAAAAATCTCCTGCACCAGTGGCACCACAGATGTCCCCACAAGGGGACCAGATGTTTTCACAGAGAAGCTACCTGAAATGTAAAATCAAGGGTCTCCATGGTGACTTTACTCCATTTAGTGTCCCCTTTTTATTTTTCTCTTTTAAAAGAAGACAGAGGTGTCATAATGCTTACAGTGCAGGGAAGGAAGGAGGGAATTCCCTGAAGCAACAGGGCTTTGGCAGTTGCTGGGGTCCCTCAGTCCCTCCTTTTACTTACAGGATTAGCTCTTCTGTTTCGGGTCCACTCCAAGCATGCTCCATCTCCTAACATTTCAGTCGTCAGCTCTCAAAAAGTTCTGGGACGGGGCCGGGTATCAAAATTTGTAACTTAAAGTTCGGTTTCTGACCCTGAAGCAAATTAATGCTAATTTAATAATGAGGACAGGGTTTTGAGAAAAAGAAAATGGAGGTTTATTGCTTTGCTAACAAAGGAAAAATAAGGGGACTCTGCCAAAAGGTTGTGACTCTCATGATCTGGAGGGACAAGGGATTTTAAAGAGTTTCACTTGTTAACCTGGGATATACTCAGTTCTTCGTTCCCCAGCAGGCATTGCCCTGTGCAGTGGGTGTGCTCCAGGCAGCCAGCTAGGGGCTTCTTTCTTCCTGCTTAACAAAGGTGGGTAAAGTTCATCACAGTTCCTTAAAACACAGTCAAAAGGGTGTCAGGCTTACTTGCTTTGTTACCCTTTTTCACGTCCAATATCCTTAAAATTTTACCACAGAAATCAAACAAAAAAACGCACAAAAACAAACAACAAAAAACATATAGACCACAGAACAAAACACAGAAAAACAGAATCCTGGTGCCGAAACAGAAAAACAGAGGAGCAATGCAACATCTTGCTAAAGCTCCAGGGTAGGAGCGTGTGTGTGCCCATCGGCACCTCTCTACCCTTCCAGAGGAATTCCCTACAGAACAGAACAGAGGACAGCATGATTCTCATTACTGTCCTGGACAGGAGTGTATGTGAGCCTCCCCAGGCCACCCACCTCTCTGTCATCAGAAGAGATCTCCCTTAACCAGATATCAGATGTTATAAAGGCGCCACTTACCTATGGAGGCCTCCTCCACCAGGGGCTTGATAATAGTTTTAGTGTGGTGGTTCACTGCAGTGCTCCCCAGACTGACGGCTCACTCCAAGGCCTTGGAACATCTCAAGTTGTGCACCCCCTATAGTGGTTCTCCAGCCCAGTGCCCTGGAGGGAAGGCCAGCTTCAGAATTTTCAGCAGTCTGGTTTTGTGATCTGCTCGGGCAGGGTCATCTCACTGGGGAACTCCAAAATTTTGAACTAGGATGCAAGAAAAGACCACTGACTCCAATTAAAATCAAATTAAGGCAAGCTTATTATTTCAACAGGCTGGGCTGCCTCTCCTTCCCAAAATGGCGGGAACAAGACAGCAACCCCACCTTTCCTACAGCCCAGCTATATAGCCCAGAAAGTTACACAAACGGGTGGTTACAGATAACAAAACTTTGAAAGCATCACACTAATGGTAGTTTACATTTTTTTTTTTGCTGGCCCCAATATCAGAAATAATGAGGACCATTAGAGCCTCAGAGAGGGTTGTTGTCTGGCCAGGGAAGGCCAATATTTATGAGGTGTCACTAAAGTTTCAGAAAGTACTGTTATCTGGTCAGAGAGCCAGGTGTGGATGAGTTCAAGGCACGGGCAGGCGTTCCAAGCAGGTTCAGAATTTGCAGTAATTTAGAGTAAAGCCAAAATTATCTTTTCACGGTTTTGTGGCAAGATGGTTCCCAATTTTAATAAAAAATCAGGTTGGGTCTATCAAGCCTCTCCCTTGCTTTTGGAAACTCCTCTGCAAACTCCAATGTTGTGAACTCCCGAGCATTTTAATTCCAGATATGTATTCACAGAATTTCTAACTCTTCTATTCCAATTGTGTCTTTCTTGGGGCGAAGGTAATATCAAGTCATTGTTCTGGATGAGAGTGGAAATATTTTTGTGTAGCACATATTTGCATACACATTTAGGAGATCACTCCTCCTAAACACTGTTGGAACAGAAAATTCAAACTATGGGGGAGCTTCTTAGTTGAACAACATTATTCATGAATCCAAGTTCATTAAACAAATAGTTTTGGATCAGTGGATGATATATATTTCAAGATGAATTTCAATTGGCATATACTATGCTACATTTTAATGTCTGTGTGTGTTTTTTGTTTATAATGTTTTGCGATTTATATGGATTTAAAATCAAGTTTCCACAAGATTATTCTCAGAAATATTCATCCACCTGAAATACATATTTGTTTCCTAGTACTGAAAACTAACTTCAGTAAATGGTGCATAAAAATCCTAATATTTCTACAGTAACTGACCCAGATTAATATCAATGCAAGTAGATTCCAAGGGGACATGATGTGTATTTTGATGTTCATTTTTATTCAACACTGCTACATTACTATTTCTGCAGCTTATGCACATCATACTGTATATATTTCATTCAAAAGTTCGCAAATTTATATGCATGTGTTTCACGTTCAATCACTTCCTGCTTCAGAACACATGAATTCCTCCAGGTTTCTTGACTATTCTTTTCATGATACTTCTTTCCAAACACATTATTTTTGATTTCCATAATCACGTTTGAAGCAAAACTCACACACTTTTCAGGATAAAATATAACCCTAATATTACCATTAGATGTATAAGTGGTTGGAATGAATGATTGCATATCAATATGAGATTTCTTTTATATTTTCAGATATCAATTCAATCCATTATTTAAAGTGGAACCAGTTATATTATTTATACACAGTATGGTCTATTCATGCATAATCTGCATATTCATAGACACAGGGTACACCTATTTGTACCCCAAATACTAAATTATACGTCTACAAAACATTGCTCCAGAAACGGTGGAAGAAATATTCATGTCACCTGATCTACACATACATTTTATCACAATAATATTCTGGACACAAAATGCAATGGTCACACTTATGATTTTAAAAAAGCCTAAATGGAAAGTGAACATGGATTACAAAAAAACATCCAAGTCCTGGTTACCTAATGCTCTCGAATTCAATCCTATTTGTGACAACATATTTGTTTCTTCCTAAGATTATATATTCAAACTCAACCCTGTTGAAAATGTCTAAACCAATTACACACTTTATACTTTTGCTGATTTCCTAATGTCTCTATTTATGTCTGCTTTCCTACATATTTTCCCCTGTTCATCATTATGACTGACTCTTCACATGTGCTGACATTTACATTCACTCTCTACCCAAAACCCTATTTGTAAAGAACTTTTGGTCCAAATCCTATACTCACTCTTCTTTATAAACCTGCTGACTACCTTGGTAATCCTACAGACTATTCCTTTATGACTAGATGTTCTGTTTGTTATTCAATCATCCGAGGTACAAGATCCAATTTCATTGTATATTGACTTATCTGAGACATCTGTGCAGAATATAATTCAAAGCTAAGTATCCCACTCAAGGGCCCAATGCCCTACTTGGCTTCAAATCTTCCCTAGATTTCTGTTATATTTTACCTATATATTCTTGTAAATATCACAGGTTTCCAATACCATTATTCATCCAGCAGAATGATTGCTAACCAAAATTGAACATATTATTAACCCTAACCATACACTGTTCCCTCAATCTAACTTTAGAGCAGTGCAGGGACAGAGTTGGTCTTACAAAAGAGGAATGTTGGGGATCTTCCACCTGCTGAGAATATCGAAGATCCATGCAGAAATGATCCCCGAAGAAGATGTAGACTGCTATGAAGGACCTGAGAGAGCAAAAGTTAGCTTCCATGGCAAACAACCTGGTCACTATGAAGGGATGTGTCTGAATAAGCCTCTCTCTTTTTAATATAGAGCAAATGGACCAAACCAGGCCTGTGTGGAGATCTTTTCCCCAGTACCAATGGTTGATATACCATTCTAACTTGTGAAAGTGTCACAGGAAGTAGGGGCACCCTCCATCTCATGGGACCCTTGGAAGCAACTGTTAGGACAAAGTGGTTGCCAAGGCTGTGAGCTCATTCACTTAATGAAGGAAGTGACCTACCTCACTTTCTTGGTGATGGAACTCTCTGAACTTGGGATCCCTGAAAACAGGCAGCCAGAGTCAGGCCCAATAACAGTCACAGAAGTCTCACTTTTTGGATTTACCAAGGAGAGTCAATCTTTCTTGGTATCTACAGTTGTGAGGATGGCCAAATGCCAGGAAAGATATGAATTGGGGTCTTTCCTGAGAAAGCAGGTATTGGCTCATCGCTGGCTCCTGACAACTTCACAGAGTGGGCCAAGGAGTCCAGATTTGAGAATAGAGAAGCTATTTCGGGGGAACATAGTATGGCCCACAAGGCAGAGGACACTCTTGATAGTCACAGACCCTCTTGGGGGAAAAAGGTGCCTTTGTGGGAATGAGTGTGTGTATGTGGTTTTGTCTCATGCTCTGAGAATAGGTAGGAAAGGCGGTTTCTTTGGTTTAGAATGGACTGTTTCTAGTAAGTCATTTGACAAAGCAAGTGTTTCTATGTCTGTGTATCCAACTGTGTCCATGGTTGTAGACATTACAAAAGAAAATGCATCAATGGATGTGTCCTGTCTAGGAGAAAGCTTCCCCACATTCATCCTGCCCAATTTATGAAAGGACCGAGGCTTGCCTTATTGATGGGCAAGACCTGCTGTCTTCCTAAGTTTCTGTTTTCTTCTTGAATTCTGGCCACTCTCCAGAATAGACTCATGGTTTTGTGACCAAGATATGTAGCACCTCAAAGCTCTGTGACATGGCCGTGTACTGGATAGCTGAAGGGAATGGCGAGAATCTCAGGAAACTCAGATATCTGTGTGATCTTGAAAGTCTCAGTGGAGAATCCCTGCTTTGGGCCTTTGCTTACCTATTGTTCTGTAGCACTGAATGTCAGGAAGGTCTTTGCCTAAGGCACCACTTTGTGAAACCTGAATAAAACAGTTTTCTAATGGAAATGAATGAGCATCACCTGTCTCTCTTTGAGTAATTGCTTTTGAAAGGGATGTGTCTGAGCCAGTCTGTTGGCTGTGGGTGAGGCTGTGGCTTGCATTCTCAGCACCTGATGGATCTAAAGAAAGATGCCATGTGTGCATCCAAAACCAAAATGGCCAAAAGAGCAGTCATTGTGGATAAAATCTCTTGCCTTTCTCTGTAAGGTTCCTGACCTCTATCAAGTGAGAATAGGAATCCTTTGGGTCAAATGACTTCTTCAAAGCCCTGCGGAGGCTAGCCAATAGGTGCTTGGGTTTTCTCATGACCCCAATGCACATAAAGAATCTAAACCCCACAGTCAGTAGGCCTCAAATTGGAGAAGCTGAGCAGTATTAATGGTAGGCCTTTTTGATCACTTCTGGTTCACAGAAGGGGTGTCCAGGCCACTCTGACTTTATGGAAATGATGAGCAAGAGTGCGTATTTTGGACACTGTCTTGTCCTGCGCTCCTCATAGAAACCTCCAGCTAGAGGTTATGATGAGTGTCTATATGGAAGAAGATGAGAGCCATGTGGGACTATTTTGGTTTTAATTGTGGTCATTTGTGTGGCAGTTGGAAGAGATGACTGGGTCCACCTGGGTTTGAACTCTGGTGTGAATCCCCTTAGAGACTGAGTTCTGGAAGTGACCTCAGAGAAGTATTGCCATGAATCGAGTTGGGATTTTAGGAAGCCATGCATGAGAGTCGCCCTTATAAACTTAGATCAAGGTCCAGGGTGGCTTTCCACAGAGCACTGGGAATCTCAGCCAAATTATCCCATGATTTTATTCTTAAAGACTTGGCAGCCATACTTGAGAGTCAAAACACACATGGAACTCACATTGTAGACCTCAATAGGCCTGGCTTCATGTAACCTTTTGGCCACTCTATGGGAAGCGTTGCCTATGAAAGTTCTCCAGAGTTTCACTGAAATGAGCTTCCTCAACATTTAATGGTTCTTGAAAGCCACAGTGCCTCCCAACTACATCCTTGAAAAATGGCTAGATAAATACTTTGAAATTTTTGAAATTCCCATGACCAGGTGGCACTGGAGTATCTTTGGATGTCCTGCTGCTGATCATGAGTGTACCAGAGAGTGCCTTGATTGACTGGAATTTATAAAAATAATGTAGAACAGAGATGGTAGTAAGTTGGAGCCTGCTGAGTAGTGGGCCTAGAGCAGTGGTAGCCACGTGTGTGATAAAACATCTGTGGTGGGTCCATGTGATTAGCCCATTTGCTTCCAAATGGCTTGTGACTGACATGGTGCAGCCAGCAGACCCTTATTTGTAAAGGCATCTTTTTATTTGGAGAGCTTTCAAGGTAATGATCAGAATCAGGTTGATATGGTCAAGGGTGCAAGCTATGTGAGAAAGAAGCCTGGTTGTTTCATTCTCCTGCAGACCCTAACCCACCACACGTGACAGAACTCCCTCTAGCACTGTGTCCCAGTTGAACTTGTTGTTCAAAAAGCCCAGTGCAGCAGCAAGAACCAAAAGCCCCAGTGCAGCAGCAAGAACCACCACAAAAATTTGAGGAGGACCAAATGGCTTCACAGTCCACACGGGGTGAAACTTAGCCTCCAGTGGCCACACTTTACCTACAAAGAGAGAATTCAGCACTGCTGCCTCAGGTTCATTTGAAAATAAGAATCCATGTTCTCCAGGTCATATAAATGCAGACCCAGCTTTGATGGTCTCACTACAAAAGAAGCTAAAACTCCTTAATACAACATATATTTCAAGTGCCCAGCTTCAGAGGCAGTTTCTCAAGAAGTCTTTAGGCCAGCAGAGCTCAATGTTTGTGGAGTGTTTACCATGTCCCTTACTTTTGGAAACTGCTCTACCACCTCCAAGGTTGTGAACTCCTGAGCATATTCCATTCCAGATTTGCATTCACAGATTTTCTAACTCTTCTCCTCTAATTGTGTCTTACCTGGGGTGAAGGTAATGTCAAGGCATTGTTGTGGATGAGAGTGGGAAGATTTTTGTGTAGCACATATTTGCATACACATTGGATTCATTTTCCAATTTCCCATTAAAAATACTGAATCCCTGACACGAACCCATACCCTACTAGACTCTGACTACTAATCCTAATATGATGGAGAAAAATAACCCAAACAAAATAGAAATACAAGCAGTACAGAGAAGGCATGGTGTATAGTTGGACTTGCCTTTTGCATTATGCAGGGTAGGTGTTATAAATCTAGATAATTTTTAATTCAAATAGTTCTCCATGTGTTTTTAAAGTTAACAAATATGTGAATTTCTATCTCCCATTCTCTGTAGCCTATTCAGCAAATGTATTTTTATATGCACATATAGAATCCTAGCTGGTATCACATGTACATACTTGTTTGGAGGCTGACGTGGCAGATAAAAATTATGAGAAGAGATAACTCCTCGTAAATGCTGTTGGATCTTAAAATTCAACCTATGGGTGATCTTCCTAGTTGAACAACATTATTCATAAATCCATGTTCAGTAAAATTAATATTTTTGGATCAGTGGACGATATATATTTCACCATGAATTTCGATTGGCATATATACTGCTACTCTTTAATGTCTGTGTGTGTTTTGTGTTTGTGTGTGTGTATATATATATATATATATATATATATATATATATATATATATATATATAATCTCCAGATTTTTTAAAATATAAAATATATGTGTCTTATTATACACTCCCTAAATACATTCATATTCATGTATGTGGATTTATAATCAAATTTTTACAAGATTATTCTCAGAAATATTCATCCCCCTGAAACACATATTTGTTTACTAGTACTGAAAACTAACTTCAATGAAAGGTGCATACAAATCCTAATATTTCTGCAGTAACTTACCCAGGTTAATATCAATGCAAGTAGATTCCTATGGGACATGATGTGTATTTTGACATTCATTTTTATTCAACACTGGTACAGTACTATTTCTTCAGTTTATGCACATCATAGGATAAATGTTTCATCCAAAATTTCAAAATTTAAAACTTTTGATTCACTTTCAATCACTTCCTGCTTCAGAACACATGTATTCCTCCATGTTTCTTGACTGGTCTTTCATGAGACTTCTTTGCAAACACATTATTTTCGATTTGCATAATCAATTTTGAAGCAAAACTCACACACTCTTCATGATCAACCGTAACACTAATATTACCATTAGATGTACAACTGGTTGTAATGAATGTATGTATGCCAATATCAATATAAGATTTCCTGTATATTTTCAGATATCAATTTATTCCAATTCCAATTTCTAATGTTGGGTCCAGTTATATTATTTATTCACAGTTTGGTCTATTCATTCATCATCTCTATATTCATCAAAACAGGGTACACCTATTTTTTTCCCCAATACTAATTTATAGGTTGTAAAAATATTGCTCCCCATAATGGTGGAAGAAATACTCATATCACCTGATCTACATATACATTTTTATCACAGTAATATTCTGGACACAAATGTAAAGGTAACACTTATGATTGTACCAAAACCTAAATTGAACGTGAATATATATTACTAAAACCATCCATGTCCAGGTCGCCTAATGCTCTCAAATTTCAATCCTATTGGTGACTACATATTTGTTTCTTCTAATATCATATATTCAACCTCAACCCTGTTGAAAATGTCTAATCCTGTTACTCACTTTATACTTTGCCTGATTTCCTAATGTCTCTATTTTATATCTGCTTTCCTACATATTTTCCCCAGTTCATCATTGTGACTGACTCTTCATATGTGCTGATATTTTCATTTGCTCTCTAAACGAAACCCTATTGCTAAAGAACTATATTTCCAACTCAAAGACTCACTCTTCAACCTAAACCTACTATTTTCCTAATCCTACTGACTATCCCTTTTTGACTGGATGTTCTCTTCGACATTCAGGCATCTGAGGTACTAGGTTTTATTCCATTGTATGTAGATTTACCTGCGACCACATTGCAGAATGTAATTCAAAGCTAAATATCATAATCAAGGGCCCAATGCCCTTCCTGGCTTCAAATCTTACCTAGATTTCACTTTTCATACTTATATTTCAAATACATATTCTTATAAATATTTCAGGTTCCCAATACCATTATTCATCCAGCAGAATGATTCCTAACACAAATAAAACATGTTGTTAACCCTAACCATACACTGTTCCCTCAATCTAAATTTACAGAGGGAAGGGACAGATTTGGTCTTACAGTAAAGAAATGTAGGGGGTCTTCCACCTACTGAGACCCTCAAAGTTCCATGCTGAAATGATCACTGGAGAATATATACGCAGCTATGAAGGACCTGAGAGAGAAAAATTCATGTTCAATGGCAAACAACCTGGTCAGGATGAAGGTTTCTGTCTGAATCAGCCTCTCTATTCTTAATGTAGAGAAGATGGACCAAACCAGGCCTGTGTGGGTAGCTGTTCCCGGGTGCCTATGGTTGATATAAGATTCTAACTTGTGAAAGTGTCACAGGAATTAGGGACAGCCTCCTTTTCATGTGAGACTTGGAAGCCACTGGTTGGACAAAGTGGTTGCCAAGGCAGTGACCTCATTCAGTTCCTGAAGGAAGTGACCTCACATCACTTCCTTAGTGAAGGAAATCTCAGAACTTGAGATTCATGAAGCCAGGCACCCAGAGTCAGTCCCAGTCCCAGTCCCAGTGGTCTCACTTGCTTGGATTTACCAAGGACAGAGTAAGTCTTTCTTGGTACCTATTGATGTGAGGATTGCAAAATGCCAGTAAAGCTCTGAAGAGGGGCCTTTCCTGAGAAAGCAGGTAGTGGCTCACCTCTGGGTCCTGACACCTTCACAGAGTTGGCCAAGGAGACCAGATCTGAGACATTTCAGGCCATTTAGGGGGAAAATAATATGGCCCACCAGTCAGAGGACACTCCGGATAGTAACAGACCTTCTTGGGGGAAGGAGCTGCCTTTGTGGGTGTTGGTTTGTGGTTTTGTCTCATTTTCTGAGAATAGGTAGGCAAGGCGCTTTATGTGCTGTGGAATGAACTGTTTATTGTAAGTCATTTGACAAGGCGAGTGTTTCTATGTCTGTTTACCTCACTGTGTCCGTGGTTGTACTCATTAGAAAAAAAAGAATGCATCAATGGATGTGTCCTGTCTAGTAGAAAGCTTTCCAGAATTCATCCTGCCCAATTTATGAATGGAGTTCAGATTGCCTTATCAATGGGTAACACCTGCAATCTTCCTAAGTTACAGTTTTCTTCCAGAATTCTGGCCCCTCTCCAGAATAGTCTCATGGTTTTGTCTCTAAGGTATGTACCACCTCCAAGCTCTGTGACATGGCCATGTACTGGATAGCTCAAGTGAATTGTGAGCATCTCAGAAAAATCAGATATATGTGTGACCACTAAATCTCAGTGGAGAAACCCTGCTTTGGGCCTTTTGCTTACCTATTATTCTGTTGCTATGAATGTCACGAAGTTCTTTGCCTCAGGCCACCAATTTGTGAAGCCTGAAGAAAACAGTTTTCAAATGGAAATGAATGGGCATCACCTAGGGCTCTTTGCTTAATTGCTTTGGAAAGGGATGTGTCTGAATCAGCCTCTTGGCCCTGTGTGAGGCTGTGGCTTAGATTCTCAGCACCTGATGGATCTAAAGAAAGATCCCATGGATGCATACAGAACCAAAATAGCCAAAAGAGCTGTCATTGTGGATGAAGACTCTCGCCTTCCTTTCAAAGGTTCCTGACATCTATCAAGTGAGAATAGGGATCCTTTGGGTCAAGTGAGTTATTCAAAGCCCTGCAGAGGCTAGCCCATACGTGCTTGGGTGTTCTCATTACTCCAATTCACATAAAGAATCTAAACCCCACAGTCAGTAGGCCTCAAATTGGAGAAGCCAAGCAGTATTAATGGCAGACATATTTGATCACTCCTCGTTCACAGTCAGGGTTTCCAGGCCACACTGATTTTAGGCAAATCGGGGGAAAGGTAGGTTATTTTGGACATTGTCTTGGTCTGTGCCCCTCATGGAAAACTCCATCCAGAGGTTATGATGAGGGTCTACATGGAAGAAGATAAGGGCCATGTGGGAGAATTTTGTTTTGAATTGTGGTAAGTTGTGTGGCAGTTGGAAGAGATGCCTGGGTTTACCTGGGCTTTAACTCTGGTGTGATTCCCCTTAGAGTCTGAGTTCTGGAACTGACCTCAGAGAAGCATTGTCATCAATTGTGTTTGAATTTTACTAGGCCATGCATGAGAGTTGCCCTTGGAACCTGAGATCTAGGCCCAGATTGGCTTTCCACAGAGCACTGGGAATCTCAGCCAGGATATCACATGATTTTATTCTGAAAGACTTTGCAGCCACAGTTGAGTCAAAACACGCATGGACCTCACATTGTAGACCTCAATGGGCCTGGCTTCATGTGACCTTTTGGCTACTCTTTGGGAAACCTTGCCTGTGAGTGTTCTCTAGAGCTTTCATTGAAATGAGCTTCCTCAACATTTAATGGTTCCTGAATGAATTGAAACCCCCAGAGCCTCCAACTTCATCCTTGACAAATGGCTTGATAAATACCATGAAATTTTTGAAATTCCCATGACCAGGTGGCACTGGAGAACTTTTGGATGTCCTGTTGCTGATGATGAGTGTACCAGACAGTGCCTTGATTTACTGGGTTTCATGAAATTTGTGTAGAACAGTGATGCCAGTAAGTTGGATCCTGCTCATTAGTGGGCCTAGAGCAGTGGTGTGAAGGTGTGTGATAAAACATGTGTGGTGGTGACATGTGGATCTGCCATTGGCTTCCCAAAGGCTTGTGACTGACATGGTACAGCCAGCAGACCCTTCTATGCAAAGGCGTTTTTTATATAGAGAGGTTTCAGGGCAATGTTCAGAATCAGGTTGCTATGGAAATGGGGGCAACTTATGTGGAATTGAATCCTGGTTGGTGCATTCTCATGCAGACCGTGACCCTCCACACGGGACAGAACTCTCTCCAGCACTGTGTCCCAGTTTAGCTCCTTGTATTTCATGAAGCAAATACCAAACTCCCAGTGCACCTGTGAGAAACACCACGAAAATTGGAGAATGACCAAATGGCTTCACAGTCCACACGTGGAGACACTTACAACCCAGTGACCATAGTTAAACTACAAAGAGAGTATTCAGCATGGCTGCCTCATGTTCATTGGAAAATTAGAAACAATATCCTCCAGGTCACATTGTTGCACAATCAGATTTGATGGTCTCCCAACAAAGGAAGCTAAAGCTCCTAACAACAACATATATTTTTAAGTGCCCAACCTCAGAGGAAGTTTCTCAAGAAGTCTTTACACCAGCAGAGCTCCATGTTTGAGAAATGTTTACCCTGTCCCTTACTTTTGAAAACTCCTCTACCACCTCGGAGGTTGTGAACTCCTGAGCATTTTTCATTCCTGATATATATTCACAGATTTTCTAACTTTTCTCCTCTAATTGTGTCTTACTCGGAACAAAGGCAATGTCAAGGCAATGTTCTTGATGAGAGTGTGAACATTTTTTTGTAGCACATATTTACATACACATTGCATTCATTTTACAATTTTCCATTCAAAATACTGAATCTCTGACATGAACCCATACCCTACTAGACTCTGACTACTACTCCTAATATGATGGAGAAAAATAACACAAACAGAATAGGAATACAAGCAGTTAGGAGAAATCATAGTGTATAGTTGTACTTGTATTTTGCATGATTAATGGTAGGTGTTTTAAATCTAGTCAATATTTAATTTAAATAGTTCTCCATGTGTTTTTAAGGTTAACAAATATGTGAATTCCTGTCTCCCTTTCTCTGTATGCTATTTAGCACATGTACTTTTAAATGCACATATAGAATCATACCTGTTATCACATGTACATTTTTGTGAGGTGGCTGATTTGGCAAATACAATTTGTGAGAAGTGATCACTCCTCTTAAACGCTGTTGGAACTGAAAATTCAACCTATAGGTGAGCTTCCTAGTTGAACAACATTATACATAAATCCATGTTCAATTAAAGAAATATTTTTGCATCTGTGGATGATATATATATCATGATAAATTTCGATTGGCATATATATTGCTAATTTAATGTCTGTGTGTGTGTGTGTGTGTGTGTATTTTGTGTGTGTGTGTGTATGTGTGTGTGTGTGTGTGTATATATATATATATATATATATATATATATATATATATACTCTCCAGAAATATATGTGTCTTATATACACTCTCTAAATTCATTCATGTTCATGTATATGAATTTATAATCAACTTTTCACAAGATTTTTCACAGAAATATTCATCCACCTGAAATACATATTTGTTTCCAGTACTTAAAACTAACTTCAGTTTATTTTGCATACAAATACTATTATTTCTACAGTAACTGACCCAGTTTAACATCAATGCAAGTAGATTCCAGTGGGACGTGATGTGTATTTTGAAGGTCATTTTTATTCAGCACTGGTACAATACTATTTCTTCAATTTATGCACATGATAGGATATATATTCCATCCACAAGTTAGCAAACTTATAGGCAGTTGTTTCACTTTCATCACTTCCTGCTTCAGAACACATAAATTCCTCTAGGTTTCTTGACTGGGCTTTTCATGAGACTTCTTTCCAAACACATTATTTTTAATTTCCATGATCACTTTTGAAGCAAAACTCACACACTCTTCATGATAAACCATAATCCTAATATTACCATTAGATGTATTAGTGGTTGAAATGAATGTATGTATATCAATATAAGATTTCCTGTATATTTTCAGATATCAATGGAATCCATTATTTAAATTTGGAACCCATTATATTATTTATTCACATTATGGTCTATTCATGCATTATCTCTATATTCAGAGTCACAGGATATACCTATTTGTACCCCCAATACTAATTTATACATCTTCAAAATATTGCTCCCAGAAATGGTGGAAGAAATACTCATGTCACCTTATCTACATATACATTTTATCACAGTAATATTCTGGACACAAAAAGCAAAGATGACACTTATTATTTTACCAATGTAAAGGTCAGGCGAGTGTCGGAGGAAGAGACTACCAGAGACTGTCTCATGCAACAGCCAAGGATTTATGGGGGTCCAGCATGCTGGGGTCAGAGCTCCCTTGAATAGAGCACAGAGCCCTGAGAACAGCTTAAGCAGAGCTTATATACTTTCCTTGGAGAGGGCAGATAGGAAAGTTTATTGATGGGTCAGGGCGAGTGGGCGGTTTGCGTCCAAATGGGTGAGGAAGTACATTCTGCAGTTTTGCAGTTGGGTACAGCACTTTCAGGGAACTAGATTAGCAAACAGTTCTCAAGACATCAACAGTGTATTGTTAAGCATACCGAAAAACTGGAAGTGACAAGTACCTATTTTATTAACCTTTCATTCCCCACTTCTTCTTTTGGTTACTTTTAATTATAAAAATGATCATTGGGGGTGTCACATTTTATGTTTACTAGTGTGGTATATTGTTTTCTGATTACCATAAGTTTAACTTGTCCAATTTGAGCATGGAGAAAGGAAACTACACGGTTGATCAAACAGGGTCCTACAATTACCAATAATATGAGGATTATTAATGGACCGGCCAGGGCTGATGAAAACGTAGTTAATGAGGGGGCTTTGTGAACCAAGACTCAAACCACCTTTTTTGGGCCTCTCTCTCTTGTTGATGCTCTTCAAGGGATCTTCTTAATTTAATCATAGATTCTTTTACAACTCCAGTATGGTCGGCATAAAAACAACATTCTTCCCTCAATGCAGGACGAAGGCCCCTTCTCTCATGAAGAGGAGGTCCAACCCTCGACTGTTCTGTAAAATAACTTCAGAGAGAGAGGTTAAAGATTCGTGTAAAGCTGTGAAGGAGGTTTTTAATATCTTTAAGTTTTGGTCTATTACTGCTTCTAATTGGGTCATTTGTTGTGTCCCATGGACAAGGGCAGTGGTTCCTGTGCCCACCCCTGCAGCAACTCCTATTCATAATAGGATGACTAAAGTGAGGGATACAGGTTCCTGGCAGAACCGGGTTGTTTGCCCCCCTATTTGATATTTAAATGTACCTGCGTCATGATAGAGCACTCTGGAAAACATCTACACCATTACATAATTAATCACATCTGTTGACCATTTTATGAAAACATAAACAATGTTTAAGTGTATAGAATTGTACTGCTGTAGAGATGGACAAGGCAAGGTACCTAAGATAGCACAGAAGACAGGGAAACAGTCTTATTTGGTTGCACCCGGATTTAGAGGGCATTGCTTCTGTTGTAATCAATTAATCCCTGAACCCAAAGTTTAGGTTGTTTCAGAATTTTGTACCCAGCATGTAAGAGAAGGGGCTCAGAAGTTCACAGTCTGCAGAAGTTCACAAAAAGCAGTTTTTGTTTCTGTTTTTTTTTTCCTCTGTTCTGGGAAAGTTAACTTCTTAAGGACACCTGGGAGGGGGAGAGCTTTTTTCTTCTTTTTTTTCTTTTCCTCCCTGCCAGCTGTTACCATGGAGCCCAGTTGGTAACTTCTATATCTTAGAAATGTAGCCATCTCTATGAAGCCCCAGCTCTAGGCCAGAGGCCTTCTTCATATATTTTGTTAAAAACTACTAAGGGGATGTCTAGCTTAGGAGTGCTGATTTTTCCAGCCAGTGGCCAAGTAGAACAGAGCAACACGAATAGAGGAAGTTTATCTACATTGAACTCTTTTATAGGAACTGTGTTGCTGAAAGGCTTAAAGTCAGCCATGGTGAAGACTTCTGGAGAAGGTCATTTAAGACTTTTCTGTGGGCCTGGTACAGAGGGGAAAACAGGGAAGGCAGGGGATGAGAGCAGCTCGGTGGATCTGAGGATGAGGAAAAAGAGATATAAAAGAATTATGGGAAAGGGGTTAGGGATTTTCCTGGCAACAAAACTTGAGCAGTAGAACAGGTAGAGCAGAGGGGAAGACGGGAGTGAGTATCCCAAAAAGCCTGTGAGGGACTTTAAATTCTTAGTAACCTGTTTTCAGTGATGACAAAGCAACTTTAAAGGCCATTTTAATTACATCTTTGATAGGCATCTGAGGGCACTCCTTAGCTGGTTTGAGCTTTGGGTTAGCTGGTAAGAGGACCTGGTGGGACCCGGTGTGGGCACTGACAGGAGGAGAGAGGAGTGAGTGGGTGGAAGGGTACCTCAGTACCTGCAAGCTCAGCAAGGGGCAATGGTCTGAGAACCAACGGAAATTTGGGTTTTTGATCTAGTAACTGGAGCTGAGAAATCAGGTTGCTGATGTGGGATTGACAGCAGAGAGTCTGGGGCAGAAGGCTGCGGGTGAGTATCTATTGGAGAAGCATAGTTCAGGATTTGAGCATAGGAGGGAAAAGGCCTACACGTAGGGGAATTTCCTTCCACACTTTTGAGCACTTGTCGAAGTTGAAAAGGTCACGCAAAATTTGAGGATCTAGAGACCCCTCTGGTGGCCATCGGTTTTTGTTATCTAACTGGTAATATGGCCAATGCTGTGTACTGAATTTGATGAGGAGTTTTGCTTCCACCAGGTAGCCCCTGTATCCTCACATCCCCATTATTTACAGAAGAAGTTGGCTTTTCCCCCACACAGTCGTGGCTGTTGTTGGCTTTGGTAGTCCGCCAGGCAAACATAGTAATCTAGGCTAGCCAACCTGCATCTGGCTCGCGTGTCCCTACATCCATAATGTTTGTTTCCATTATCTATTGTATGGAAAGTATTTAATGGAATTTTTGGGGATCCTCTTCATCAGGGATTTCCCAATAGGAAAGACGTATAGCCAGCTGACAAATTTCTTGGTGGAGAGATGGCCACCAGGTCCCTAAGTGGGCTGTATGTGCGATAGACCATACTTCTTGTCTAGTAGGATTTGTGATCAGCCATCGCTGCTGAACGGGTTGATGAGGGTTAGGACTACTGGTGACCAATTGGAGAGTCTATAGTCTTATTCACATGGCGAATATACAATTTGAAAATGTTACCAGTCTTTTCCATTTTTCAGCCAGATTCTGGACAGGGCACAGGCTTGAGATGAGAATTAGGAACCAGGAAGTGATTCCGTCTAACTTTAGCACTGTAGGTGTTATAAGTAGCACCTGGTATGGTCCTGTCCAGCCGGGTTCCAGGGATGACACCTGATGTTGTCTTATGTAGACAAAGTCTCTTACTTGATATAGATGTGGAGTACCCTCTTCAGCAGGTTGGTAGGCAGTGGCCAGCTGTTTCCACAGGTATTGCTGAGTTCCTTCCAGAACTTTAAGTCTGTCAAGCAAGGTGGTGTGGAAGGGATCGTTAGATCTTTGAGTTAGGGTTAGGTCCCTTACTGGAGATGGGGCCCCATAGAGAATTTCATAGGGGGTGAGGTTACACAAAGAAACAGAGGGAGTATTTCTTGCATGAAATAGTGCATAAGGCAGGAGCATAGTCCAATCTTTTATGCTACTCTTTAAGCTTAATTTCGTTTAGGTCTCTTTAATGGTTCTATTTAATTTTTTTACCTGTCCTGAACTCTGGGGTCTATAAGCACAATGTAACTTCCAATTAATCCCCAGGGTCCTGGCTAACCCCTGAGTTACCTGGGCCATGAACGCTGGTCCATTATCAGACCCTATTACCTTAGGCAGGCCGTACCTTGGAAAAATATCTTTCAGGATCTTCTTGACCACCATTTGCGCCTTTTTTTGGGGGGGGTGGAGGCTTCAATCCATCCTGAAATATATCTACAAAGAGTAGGAGATATTTAAGTCCATACCATGCTTGCTTAATTTAAGTAAAGTCCACTTCCCAGAATTGTCCTGGTCTGGTTCCTCGTAGGTGCTTTCCTGCAGGAAGCTTGGAAGTGTAAGCATTTACCTATTGACAGACCCGACAGGCTTTTTTTTACCTGTTCAGTTATTTCCTTTCACTGTGAGTCGGTTAGTGGAAAACTCTGTTCTTGATCCTTCAGGAATGCCTGCAATTTCTTTGAACCAAGGTGAGTGAACTGATGTACATTTTTAACGTAGTGTAGGGCTTTCTGAAATTTCAGGCTTTGCTCAGTGAAGTTGAGGAGTACAGTGTCAGTGTCCTTAGATGTTATCAAAAGCTTGCTGGATCTCAGGGGTCCATTAGAATTGGGAATCTCCCTTTAACAGCGGGTGTAAATGAGAAGTTAAGGACCCAAACACAGGAATCCTTAACCTGCAAAACCCAGCAGTCCCAAGAAAATCTCTGTGTTGTCTGCTGTTAGATGGCGGTGGTTTCTGCACAACCGTTTGATTTCTGGGCTCAGTGAGCCATCGTTTACTGCCCCTAAAGGAATAGCCCAGGAAGATTACTTCTTGCTGGCAAATTTGGGCCTTTTAGAAAGAAGCTCTATACCCGAGTTGAGGAAGCTCACATAATACTGCTTGGGTCCCAGATTCACAGATATCCTTGGTGTTGGGTGCCAGTAGCAGGTCATCCACGTATTGAAGCTGGGTGACTTCGGGGTGCGTAGTTCTGAAGCTGTTGAGATCTCTTTGGAGGGCTTCATCAAAGAGAGTGGGGGAGTTTTTCAACCATTTTGGGGAGTCTAGTCCAAGTTAGTTGACCACACGTTCCAGTTTCTGGGTCTACCCACTAGCAAGCAAACAGCAACTGACTATATTTATGCAGAGGCAAGCAAAAGAAAGCATCTTTTAAGTCCAGAACAGTATACCATTTCCTCTCAGGGTTCAGAGTGATAAGCAGATTGTACGGATTAGGTACACTGGGGTGAATGTCCTACACTCTGTTGTAGGTCTCTCTTATGTCTTTAATGGGGGATAGTCCCCGGCTCCTGGCTTTTTATACTGGTAGCGGGGGAGTGTTTTAGGATGATTGACAAGGCCTTAGGACCCTAAGGCCAGATATTTCTGAATATGGGGCCTTATCCCATCTTTAGCTTTTTTGCTCAGAGGATATTTTTTGACATTGATTGGGGAGGCTGAGGTTTTGAACTCCACTGTTTTTGGAGGTTGTTTCATGGCTAGTCCTAACCCAGCAGTTATTTTCCAGGCATCTGGGTAATCTGTTATCCATTTCTGGGGTAGCTTGCCTGTTTGATCAGTCTTGGGGGGTGTGAAGAGTTGCTGTTCATCTTCTACTGACATATTTAAAGCCGTGAATATAGGAGTTTTTACTAAAGGATTTAGAAATATCATTTTGGGGCCTTCATGGTTAAAAGTCATTTTGGCCCGGAGCTTGGTGAGCAGATCTCTGCCCATCAATGGGGCCAGGCATTCTGGGATTATTAGGAAGGAGTGATGGATTTTTCCTTTCCTCATGTCCATGGTTTTCTTAGTTGTCTAATTCCCATATTTACTGGTGTTAGCACTTTGAACTAGAGAGCTTTTATTTGATAGAGGGCCCAGTGGGGCCTTAAGGACTAAGTATACTGCCCCTGTATCCACTTCAAAGTTTACTGGGGTCCCCTCCACATCAAAAGTTACCCTGGGTTTATTGGGAGTCTAGCAATCTGGGGCTCAGTGCTCACTTGAATAGAGCAGAGAGCAATGAGAACAGCTTAAGCAGAGCTTATATACTTTCCTTGAAGAGGGCAGGGAGGGAAGCTTATTGATGGGTCAGGGCGAGTGGGCGGTTTGCGTGCAAACAGGTGAGGGTGTACATTCTCTGTTTGGCAGTCGGGGACAGCACATTCTGGGAAAAAAATTAGCAAACAGTCCTCAAGGATTCAACAGTGTTTTGTTAAGCATACAGAAAAACAGGAAGTGACAAGTACCTATCTTATTAACCTTTCACCAAATCCTAAATGGAAAGTGAGCATGGATTTCTAAAAACATCCATGTCCAGGTTGCTTAATGCTCGCAAATCAATCCTATTGGTGACTACATATTTGTTGCTTTCTAAGATTATATATTCAACCTCAACCCTGTTGAAAATGACTAATACTAACCCTCACTTTATGCTTTTCCTGATTTCCTAATGTCTCCATTGATATCTGCTTTCATACATATTTTCCTGAGTTCATCATTGTTACTGACTCTTTACATGTGCTGAAATTTACATTCACTCTCTATCCGAAACCCTATTGCTACAGAACTTTTGTTCGAAATCCTATACTCACTCTTTTTTCTATACCTACCAACTATCTTCCTAATCCTACCGACTATCCCTTTTTGACTGGAAATTCTCTTTGACAATCAATCATCCAAGGTACAAGGTCCTATGCCATTGTATATCAATTTATCTGAGACATCTGTGCAGAATATAATTCAAAGCTAAGTATCCCAATCAACAGCCCAATGCCCTTCTTGGATTCAAATCTTATCTAGATTTCTGTTTTCATACTTATATTTCACCTATATATTCTCGTAAATATCGCGAGTTCCCAATACCATTGTTCATTCCTCAGTATGATTTCTAACCTAAATCAAACCTGTTATTACTCTAACCATACACTGTACCCTCAAACTAACTGTAAAGAAGAGCCGGGAGAGAGTTTGTCTTACAATACAGTAATGTAGGGGCTCTTCCACCTGCTGAGAACATCAAAGGTACAAGCAGAAATGATACCCTGGAGAAGTTGCAGGCAGCTACGAAGGACCTAATAGAGCAAAAGTCATCTTCCATGACAAACAACCTGGTCAGTATTAAGGGATGTGTCTGAATCAGCCTCTCCTTTCTTAATGTAGAGAAGATTGATCAAACCATGCCTGTGTGGAGAGCTGTTCCCAGGTGCCTATGGTTGATATACCATTCTAACTTGTGAAAGTGTCACAGGAAGTAGTGGCAGCCTCCATCTCATGGGAACCTTGGATGAATCTGGTAGGACAAAGTGGTTGTCAAGGCAGTGACCTCATTCAGTTCCTGAAGGAAGTGACCTCACCTCACTTTCCTGGTGATGGAAATCTCTGAATTTGGGATCCAGGAAGCCAGGCACCGAGAGCCAGTCCAAGTCCCAATCCCAGTGGTCTCACTTGTTTGGATTTACCAAGGACAGAGTCAGTCTTCCTTGGTACCTACTGATATGAGGATTGCCAAATGCCTGAAGAGCTCTGAAGAGGGGCCTTTACTGAGAAAGCAGGTAGTGGTTCACCGCTGGCTGTTGACAACTTCACAGAGTTGGCCAAGGAGACCAGATCTGAGACAGTACAGGCCATTTTAGGGGAACATAGTATGTCCCACTATTCAGAGGACACTCCGGATAGTCACAGACCTACTTGAGTTAAGGAGGTGCCTTTGTGGGTGTGGGTGTGAGTTTGTGGTTTTGTCTCATGTTCTGAGAATAGGTAGGAAAGGCTGTTGTTTTGATTGGAGTGGACTGTTTCTAGAAAGTCGTTTGACTAGGCGAGTGCTTCTATGTCTGTGTATCCCACTCTGTCCATGGTTGTAGACATTCGAAAAGAGAATGTATCAATGTATGTGTCCTGTCTAGTGGAAAACTTTCCAGCATTCATCAGGCCTAGTTGATGAATGGACTGTGGCTTTCCTTATGGATGGGCAACACCTACTAACTTCCTAAGTTCCTGTTTTCTTCCTGAATTCTGGCCACTCTCCAGAATAGCCTCATAGTTTTGTGTCCAAGATACATACCACCCCCAAGCTCTGTGACATGGCCATGTACTTGATAGCTATAGGAAATGGGAACATCTTAGAAAACTCAGACATCATTGTGACCAGTAAACGCTCAGTGAAGAAACCATTTTTTGGTTCATTTGCTTACCTATTGTTCTGTTGCCCTGAATGTCAGGAAGGTCTTTGCCTCAGGCCACCCCTTTGTGAAGCCTGAATAAAACAGTTTTAAAATGGAAATAAATGGGAATAACTTGTGGTTCTTTGCTTTGGAAAGGGATGTGTTTGAATCAGCCTCCTAGCCCTGTATGAGGTTGTGACTTAAATTTTCAGCACATGATGGATCTAAAGATAGATACCATGTGTGCAATCAAAACCATAATGGCAAAAATTCAGTAATTGTGGATGAGTCTCTTGCCTTCCTATGTTAGGTACCTGACCTCTATCAAGTGAGACAGGGATCCTTTTGGTCAAATGAGTTTTTCAAAGTCCTGCAGAGGTGCTTGTGTTTTCTCGTGACTCCAAATCACATAAAAAAATCTATACCTGAGAGTCAATAGGGCTCAAATTGGAGAAGCAGAGCAGTATTAACGGCAGGCCTATTTAATCACTTCTGGTTCACAGGAAGGGTGTCCAGGCCACCCTGACTTTAGGCAAATGAGGGGCAAGGGAGAATATTTTGGACACTGTCTTGGGATGCGTCCCTCATGGAAACCTCCAGCCAGAGTTTATGATGAGTGTCTATATTTAACAAGATGAGGGCCATGTGGGAGTGTTTTGGTTTTAATTGTGGTCATTCGTGTGGCGGTTGGAAGAGATGCCTGGATCCAACTGGGCTTGAACTATGGTGTCATTCCCCTTAGAGACTGAGTTCTGGAACTTACCTCAGAGAAATATTGCCATGAATTGTGTTGGGATTTAGGAGGCCACGCATGAGAGTCACCCTTGGAAACTGAGATCTAGGCCCAGTGTCACTTTCCACAGAGCACTGGGAATGTCAGGAGGATATCACACAATTTTATTCTGAAAAACTTGTCAGACATATTTGATAGTCAAAACACACATGGACCTCAATTGTAGACCTCAATGGGCCTTGCTTCATGTGACCTTTTGGCCACTCTTTGGGAAGCCTTGCCTGTGAGAGTTCTCCAGAGCTTTCATTGAAATGAGCTTCCTCACCATTAAATAATTTCTGAATGAATTGAAACTCACAGTGTCTCCAACTTCATCCTTGAAAATTGGCTAGATAAATACCATGAAATTTTTGAAATTTCCTTGACCAGGTGGCACTGGAGAACATTTGGATGTCCAGTTGCTGATCATGAGTGTACCAGACAGTGTGTTGATTGACTGGTTTTCATGAAAATGGTGTAGAAAAGAGATGCCAGTCATTTGAAGCCTGTTGAGTAATGGGCCCAGAGCGGTGGTGAGCAAGTGTGTGATAAAACATCTGTGGTGGGGTCATGTGGATCTGCCATTGGCTTCCAAATGGCTTGAGACTGACATGGTGCAGCCAGCAGATCCTGTATGTAAAGACATCTGGTTATATAGAGAGGTTTCAGGGCAATGTTCAAAATCAGGTTTCTATGGTCAAGGGAGCAACCTATGTGGTATACAAGCCCTGTTGGTGCATTCTCCTGCAGACCCTGACCCACCACACGTGAAAGAACTTCCTCCAGCCCTTTGTCCCAGTTGAACTCCTTGTATTTCATGAAGCAAATACCAAACTCCGAGTGCAGTATCAAGAAACGTTTTGAAAAGTGGAGGATGACCTAATGGCTTAGCAGTCTACATGGGGAGACACTTAGACCCAGTGGCCATAGTTTACCTACAAAGAGAGAAATCAACACTGCTGCTTCATGTTCATTGGAGAATTATAAACCATGTCCTCCAGGTCACAGATGTGCAGACCAAGCTTTGATTGTCTCACTAGAAAGGAAGCTAAAGCTCCTGACAACAACATATATTTCAAGTGCCCAACCTAGAGGCAGTTTCTCCAGAAGTCTTTAGGCTGGTAAATCTCCATGTTTGTGGAGAGGAGATTTTACACTGTCCCTTACTTTTGGAAACTCCTCTACCAACTCCAAGGTTGTGAACTCCTGAACATTTTTCATTTCAGATATGTATTCAAAGATTGTCTAACTCTTCTCCTCTAAATGTGTCTTACTTGGGGTGAAGGTAATGTCAAGGCATTGTTCTGAATGAGAGTGGGAAAATTTTTGTGTAGCACACATTTGCATACACATTGATTCATTTTACAATTTTCCATTTGAAATACTGAATTCTTGACACTAACTCATACCCTACTAGACTCTACTAATCCTAATATGATGGAGAAAAATACCCAAACAGAATGAAAATACAAGCAGTTTACAGCAGGCATGGTGTATTGTTGGACTTCCTTTTTGCATGATAGAGGGTAGGTATTCTAAATCTACTCAATTTTTAATTGAAATAGTCCTCCATGTGTTTTTAATGTTAACACGTATGTAAATTCCTGTCTTCCTTTCTATGTAGCCTACTCAGCACATGTATTTTTATATGCAAATATAGAATCCTACGTGGTCTCACACGTACATTTTTTTTGAGTTGGCTGACTGGGCAGAAACAAGTTGTGAGAAGAGATCTCGTAAACGCTGGTGGAACTGAAAATTAAAACTATGGGTGAGCTTCCCAGTAGAATAATTTATACATAAATCCATGTTCAGTAAAATAAATATATTTTCATCTGTGGATGATATATATTACTGATAAATTACGTTTGGCATATATATTGATACTTTTTAATGTATTTTTGTGTTTTCTGTATATATATATATATATATATATATATATATATACACACACACACACACACTCTCCAGATTTTATAAAATATGAAATATATGTCTCTTATATACACTCCATCAATGTTCATGTATGTGGATTTATAATCAACTTTTCACAAGATTATTCTCAGAAATATTCATCTACCTGAAATACATATTTGTTTCCCAGTATGAGAACTAACTTCAATCAATGGTGCTTACAAATCCTAATATTTCTACAGTAACAGACCCAGTTTAACATCAATGCAAGTAGATTCCTATGGGACTTAATGTCTATTTTGACCTTTATTTTAATTCAACACTGGTACATTAGTATTTCTTCAGTTTTTGCACATCATAGGACATATATTTCATCCACAAGTTAGCAAATTAATAAGAATTTGTTTCACTTCCTGCTTCAGAACACATGAATTCTTCCATGTTACTTGACTGGTCTTTTCATGAGACTTCTTTCCAAACACATTATTTTCTATTTCCATAATCAATTTTGAAGCTAAACTCACACACTCTTCATGATAAACTATAACATTAATATTACCATTAGATGTAAAACTGGTTGGAATGAATGTATGCATATCAATATAAAATTTCCTGTATATTTTCACATTTCAATTCAATCCATTATTTAAAGTTGGAACCAGTTATGTTATTTATTCACTGTATGGTCTATTAATGCATTATCTCTATATTCATAAACACAGTGTACACCTATTTGTCCCCCCATTACTAATTTGTACCTCTTCAAAATATTGCTCCCAGAAATGGTGGAAGAAATACTGATGTCACCTTATCTATATATACATTTTATCACAGTAATATTCTGGACACAAAAAGCAAAGGTCAAACTCATGATTGTATCAAAGCCTAAATGGAAAGTGAGCATGGATTACCAAAAACAACCATGTCCTGGTTACCTAATGCTCTCAAATGTCAATCCTTTTGATGACTACATATTTGTTTCTTCCTAAGATTATATATTCAACCTCAAGCCTGTTGGAAATGTCTAATTCTATCACTCACTTTACACTTTGCCTTATTTCCTAATATCTCTATTGATATCTGCTTTCCTACATATTTTCCCTAGTTCATCATTGTGACTCATACTTCACATATGCTGACATTTACATTCACTCTCTACCCGAAACTCTATTGCTAAAGAACTTTTGGTCCAAATCCTATACTCACTCTTCTTTATAAACCTACTGACTATCTTACTAATCCTACTGACTATCACTTTTTAACTCGATGTTCTCTTCAACAATCAATCATTCAAGGTAAAAGGTCCTATGCCATTTTATATCAATTCATCTGAGACACATGTGCAGAACATAATTCAAACCTAAGTATCCCACTCAAGGGCCCAATGCCCTTCTGGCTTCATATCTTACCTACATTTCTGTTTTCATACTTATATTTCACCTATATATTCTTGTAAATATCACAGGTTCCCAATACCATTATTCATCCGGCAGAGAGATTCCTAAGCCAAATCGAACATGTTATTAACCCTAAATATACACTGTTACCTCAATCTAACTTTACAGAAGAGGAGGGACAGAGTTTCTCTTTAAATACCGGAATGTAGGGAATTTTCCACCTGCTGAGAACATCAAAGGTCCATGTAGAAATAATCCCTGGAGAAGATGTAGGCAGCTGTGAAGTTCCCGAGAGAGCAAAAGTCATCTTCCATGGCAAACAACCTGGTGAGGATGAAGGGATGTGTCTGTATCAGCCTCTATCAACTTAATGTAGAGAAGATAGACCAAACCAGGCCTGTGTGAAGAGGTGTTCCCAGGTGCCTATGGTTGATATACCATTCTAACTTTTGAAAGTGTTACAGGAAGTAGGAACAGCCTCCATCTCATGGGCCCTTAGAAGTAACTATTTGGACAAAGTTGTTGCCAAAGCAGTGACCTCATTCAGTTCCTGAAGGAAGTGACCTCACCTCACTTCCTTTGTGATGGAACTCTCTGAACTTGGGATCCAGGAAGAATGGCACCCAGAGCCAGTCGCAATCCCAGGCCCAGTGGTCTCACTTGCTTCAATTTACCAAGGACAGAGTCAGTCTTTCTTAGTGCCTACAGATGTGAGGATGTTCAAATGCCAGAAAAGCTCTGAAGAGGGGCCTTTCCTGAGAAAGCAGGTAGTGGCTCACCCATGGCTAATGACAACTTCACAGAAATGGCCAAGGAGACCAGATTTGAGACAGGACAGGGCATTTGGGGGGAATATAGTATGGCCCACCATTCAGAGGACACTCTGGGTAATCACAGAACTACTTGGAGCAAAGGTGGTGCCTTTGTGGGTGTGGGTGTATGTTCATGGTCTTGTCTCATGTTCTGAGAATAGGTAGGAAAGACTGTTTGTTTGGATTGGCGTGGACTGTTTCTAGTTAGTCGTTTTGCAATGCGAGTGCTTCTATGTCTGTGTATCCCACTGTGTCCGTGGTTGTAGACATTAGAAATAAGAATGCATCAAAGGATGTGTCCTGTCTAGTAGAAAGCTTCCCAGCATTCATCTTGCCCAATTTATAAATGGACTGTGGCTTTTGTTATCAAAGGGCAACACCTGATATGTTCATAAGTTTCTGTTTTCTTTCTGAATTCTGGACACTCTGCAGAATAGCTTCATGGTTTTGTGTCCAAGATATTTACCACCTAAAAGCTCTGTTATATGGCCATGTAGTGGGTAGCTAGTGTGACCAGGAAAGTCTCAGTGGAGAAACCCTGATTTGGGCTTTTTGCTTACCTATTGTTCTGTTGCCCTGAATATCAGGAAGGTATTTACCACAGGCCAATTCTTTGTGAAGCCTGAAGAAAAAAGTTTTCAAATGGAAATGAATGGACATCACCTGTAGCTCTTTGCTTAATTGCTTTGGAAATGGATTTGTCTGAAACAGCCTCTTGGCCCTGTGTGAGGCTGTGGTTAGATTCTCAGCACCTGATGGATCCCATGTGTTCATCCCAAACCAAAATGATCAAAAGAGCAGTCATTGCAGATGAAGTCTCTTGCCTTCCTCTGTAAGGTTCCTGACCTCCATCAAGTGAGAAGAGGGATTCTTTGGGTCAAATGCATTCTTCAAAGCCAAGGAGAGGCAAGCCCAAAGGTGCTTGCATTTTCTCATGCTTCCAATTCACATAAAGAATCTAAACCCCACAGTCAGTCGTCCTCAAATTGGAGAAGCAGAGCAGTATTAACGGCACACTATTTGATCACTCCAGGTTCACAGGAAGGTGTTCAGGCCACCCCGACTTTAGGCAAATGAGGGGCAAGGGAGCTAACTTTGGACACTATCTTGTTCTGCATCCCTCATGGAAACCTCCAGCCAGAGTTTATAATGAGTATCTATATGGAAGAAGATGAGGGCCTTGTGGGAGTGTTTGGGTTTTAATTTTGGAAGTTTGTGTGGCGGTTGAAAAAGATGACTGGCTCCACCTGGTCTTGAACTCTGGTGTGATTCCCCTTAGAGACTGAGTTCTGGAACTGACCTCAGAGAATTATTGCCATGAGTTGTGTTGGGATTTTAGGAGGCCATGAATGACAGTCGCCCTTTGAAACTGAGATCTGTGCCCAGAAAGGCTTTCCACAAGGCACGAGGAATCTCAGCCAGAATATCACATGATTTTATTCTGAAAGACTTGGCAGCCATAGTTGAGAGGCAAAACACACATGATCTCACATTGCAGACCTCAATGGGCCTGGCTTCATGTGACCTTTTGGCGACCCTTTGGGAAGCCTTGCCTGTGAGTGTTCTCCAGAGCTTTCATTGAAATGAGCTTCCTCAACATTTAATGGTTCCTGAGTGAATTGAAAATCATAGTGCCTCCAACTTCATCCTTGAAAAATGGCTAGAGAAATACCATGGAATTTTTGAAATTTTCATGACCAGGTGGCACTGGAGAACTTTTTGATGTCCAGTTGCTGATCATGAGTATACCAGACAGTGCCTTGATTGACTTCGTTTCTTAAAAATGGTGTAGAACAGAGATGCCAGTAAGTTGGAGCCTGCTGAGTAGTGGGCCTAGAACAGTGGTGGGCAGGTGTGTGATAAAACATCTGTGTTGGGGCCATGTAGATCTGCCATTGGCTTCCAAATGGCTTGTAACTGACATGGTGCAGCAAGCAGACCCTTATATGTAAAGGCATCTTGTTATATGGAGAGGTTTCAGGGAAATGTTCAGAATCAGGATGCTATGGTCAAGGGGGCAAACTATGTGAAATAGAAGCCTGACTGGTGCATTCTCCTGCAGACCCTGAGGCACCACATGTGACAGAACTCCCTCCAGCACTCTGACCAAGTTGAACTCCTTGTATTTGTGAAGCAAATAACAAACTCCCAGTGCTCTACTAAGAAAAGTAGAGCATGATCAATTAGCTTCACAGTCCACACAGAGAGACCCTTAGACTCCAGTTGCCACAGTTTACCTACAAAGTGAGAATTCAGCACTGCTGCCTCATGTTCATTGGAAAATAAGATACCATGTCCCCCAGGTCACATAGATGCAGACCAGTTTTGATGCTCTCACTATAGAGGAAGCTAAAGCTTCGGACCACAACATACATTTTAAGTGCCCAAACTCAGAGGCAGTTTCTCAATATGTCTTTAGGCCAGCAGAGCTCCATGTTTGTGGAGTGTTTACCCTGTCCCTTACTTTTGGAAACTCCTCTACCACCTCCAAGCTTGTGAACACCGAGAATATTCCATTCCAGATATGTATTCACAGATTTTCTAACTCTTCTCCTCTAATTGTGTCTTATTAGGGGAGAAGGTAATGTCAAGGCATTGTTCTGAATGAGAGTGGGAAGATTTTTGTATCACACATATTTGCAAACACAATGGGATTATTTTCCTATTTTCTATTCGAAATACTGAATCTCTGACACTAATCCATAACCTACTAGACTCTGACTACTAATCCTAATATGATGGAGAATAGTAACCCTAACAGAATGGAAATACAAACAGTTCAGAGAAGGCATGGTGTATACTTGGACTTCCCTTTTGCATTATATGGGGTTGGAGTTATAAATATAGTCAATGTTTATTGAAATATTTCTCCATGTGTTTTTAACGTTAACAAATATGTGAATTCCTCTCCCCTTTCTCTGTCACCTATTCAGCACATGTATTTTTATATGCTCATATAGAATACTACCTGGTATCACACAGACTTTCTTCTGAGGTGGCTGACTTGGCAGATACAAATTGTGAGAAGAGATCACTCCTCCTAAACCCTTTTGGAACTGAAATTTCAACCTATGGGTGAGCCTCCTAGTTGAACAACATTATACATAAATCCATTTTCAGTAAAATGTATTTTTTTGGATATGTGAAGGATATATATTTCATTTTGAATTTCGATTGGCATATATATTGCTACTTTTTAATGTCTGTGAGTGTGTTTCTGTGTGTGTGTATATATATATATATATATATATATATATATATATATATATATATCACTCTCGAGATTTTTCAAAATATGAAATATATGTGTCTTATTATACACTCCCTAAAATCATTCATATTCACGTATGTGGATTTATAATCAACTTTTCACAAGATTATTCTCAGAAATTCAGATTATTCATTCACCTGAAATACATATTTGTTTCCTAATACTGAAAACTAACTTCAGTAAATGCTGCATACAAAGCATAATATTTCACCATTGCCTGATGGCCACGAATAGAGTGCATCACACCCAGTGTAACGCGCCACTGCACAGGTGAATAACGAGATAGAACCACAAAAAACTATCTTGTTAAGAACTTACAGCAAAATGGGGGTGCACCAAAACCTATAAGAAAGATTTTTAGCACTGAGATCTGGTAATTGGGTCTGAAAAACGAGCCAAATGTGCAACCGGAGATCCGGTCTGACTGATCCTCAAAACAATAGAGTGGCTGGGTTCCAATAGACACCCTCCACACCCAACAAATGACAGGCCCAGAATACAGATTGAACTGCAGAGAAGCATCACTCAGGGGAAATCTAGTCTAGAAGGAGAAACCAGGACTAGCAGCAGAAACCAGGGGACTAGAGGCCAGGCTCTTGTGACTGGGAAGCTGGAGAACACAGAAGTGCAGGTGACAGTCCACCTGCTTTCCGCGTGACTGGGCGTCTGGAGAACACCGGCGCGCAAGAGACCGACTGCGCCACTGGGTGGCTAGTGATTGCCCACCCGCCAGTGACCTAGAGCTGAAACCAACTGGAGACAGTCCAGTTCCATCCCCGTATTTCGGCAAGGAGCCTGGGCCCGCCAAAGCAGAGGGGTGACGTCACTGGAGCTCGGCCTTCGGAATTCCCTACAAGTGGAATCCACTTTAGCAGGCATAGTCTACCAACACAAAGGAGAGACAACAGAGATACACAACACCGAAACAAATCTATAGAATAAAACAGAAACACAGCAATCAAATAGAGCTGGAAAGTAACATGAGCATCATGAAAAAACAAGGGAAAGAAAGGAGTACAAACAATGCAGGACAACTTAATTCTACAGGAGGACCTAGAAGCATCAGAAACAGGGATAGGGAAAGAACTTAAGGCATAAATAACTCAGATTGAAAGGAATATTAGAGAAGACATGAGGCAGCAAGTCCAAGCAATAAAAGTATATTCTGAAAATGAATTAAACAAACAAACTCAAATGGCAAACAACGAGCTTTACCAGGAGATAGAGATCTTAAAAGAAATCAAACAGTAATACTAGAAATGCAGGAAAGTATTAACCAAATTAAAAACTCAAACGAGAATATTACAAATAGACTAGATCAAGCAGAAGTCAGAATATCAGATAATGAAGACAAAGTTTATCAACTTGAAAAGAATATAATCAACACAGAAAAGAGGCTTAAATCCCACTAGCAATCTATTCAAGAGATATTGGATGTCATAAAAAATGAGAGTCATTGGGATAGAAGAAGGCATAGAGATTCAAACCAAAGGAATGGAGAACATATTAAATAAAATAATTCTAGAAAACATCCCAGAGATGAAAGATGGATCAGATTGTCAAATCCTGGAAGCCTCCAGGACCCCAAACATTCAAAATCATAATAGACAAACTCCAAGACATATAATTATGAAGATAGCCAACATACAGAACAAGGAGAGAATATTAAACACTATAAGAGAAAGGAGGTAGATTACATTCAGGGGAAAACCAATTAGGTTAATGACTGATTTTTCATCACAGACTTTGAAAGCGAGAAGATCCTTGAACAATGTATTTCAAATGCTGAAAAATAATGGATTCCAACCAAGAATACTGTATCCAGCAAAATTAAGGTTCAGATTTGAAAACAAAATTAAAGTCTTTCACAATAAACAAAAGCTAAAAGAATTCGCAGCCAGAAAACCAGCACTGCAAAGCATTTTGAGCAAAATACTACAAGAAGAGGAATTGATAAATAGTGCCGAAAACTAACAGCAGGAGGTATCTCAGTAAAGGGGGAGGGAAATAACCAAAAAAGTAAAAACTAGCCAAACTAAAACATAATAAATAAATAAACATGATTGGAAGAACAAATCATATTTCAATTGTAACCTTAAATGTTAATGGCCTAAATTCACCAATCAAGAGAATGGGCTAGTAACCTGGATCAAAAAACATAAATCCAACAATATGCTGCCTTAAGGAGACTCATATGATAGGAAAAGACATACACAGGGTGAAGGTAAAAGGTTGGGAAAAATCATACCACTCACATGGCCCTCAGAAGCAAGAAGGAGTGGCCATACTCATGTGGAATAAAATCAACTTCAAACCTAAGTTAATCAAAAGGGATAAAGAAGGACACTATATTCTGTTAAAAGAAACTATCCACCAACAAGACATAACAATTATGAATTTGTATGCACCAAGCAATGGAGCTGCAATGTTCATAAAACAAACTCTCCTCAAGTTCAATAGCCAAATAGACTACAACACAATAATTATGGGTGACTTCAAGACACCACTCTCGGCATTAGACAGATTCTCTAGACAAGAACTGAATAAAGAAACTATCAAACTCAACAGCACAATTTGTAACCTAGACTTAAACGACATATATAGAATATATCAGCCATCATCAAGTGGATACACGTTCTTCTCAGTTTCACATGGATCCTACTCAAAGATAGACCATATATTATGCCATAGGGCAATTCTTAGTAAATATAAAAGCATGGAGATTATACCATGCACTATATCTGATAATAATGGAATGAAACTGGAAATCAATGATGAAAGAAGGAAGGAAAAATCCTACATCACATGGAAAATGAACAACATGCTACTGAATGATCAATGGGTTACAGAAGACATAATGGAGGAGATAAAAAAAATTCTTAGAGACAAATGACAATACAGACACAACATACCGGAATCAATGGGACACAATGAAAGCAGTTTAAGAGGGAAGTTCATTTCTTGGAGTTCTTCCCTCAAAAAAAAAAAAAAAATCAACAAATAAATGAACTCACACTACACCTCAAAAACCTAGAAAAGGAAGAGCAAAACAACAGCAAATGTAGTAGAAGACAAGAAATAATTAAATTTAGAGCAGAAATCAACAAAATTGAAACAAAAAAAATTAAAAAATTTGATAAAACTAAAAGTTGGTTCTTTGAAAAAATAAATAAGATTGACAGGCCCACAGCCATGCTAATGAATAGAAGAAGAGAGAGAACTCAAATTACTAACATACGGGATGAAACACGCAATATCACAACAGACACTACAGAAATACAGAAGATAATTAGAAAGTATTTTGAAACACTATATTCCAATAAAATAGAAGATAGTGAAGATATCGATGAATTTTTTAAGTCATAAGATCTGCCCAGATTGAGTCAGGAAGACACACGCAATTTAAACAGACCAATAACAAAGGAAGAAATGAAAGAAGCCATCAAAAACTACCAACCAAAAGAAGCCATGGACCGGATGGGTATACAGCGGACTTCTACAAAACCTTTAAAGAAGAATTAATACCAATATTTTTCAAGCTATTTCAAGAAAAACAAAAAGAAGGAGCATTTCCAAATTTATTCTATGAGGATAAATCACCCTGATCCCGAAACCAGACAAAGACACTTCAAAGAAAGAAAACTACAGACCAATATCTCTAATGAACTTCGATGCAAAACTTGTCAATAAAATCCTGGCGAATCGAATACAAAAGCATATCAAAAAAATTGTGCACCATGATCAAGTAAGATTCATCCCTGGGATGCAAGGCTTGTTCAATATACGGAAATCAATAAATGCCATTCACCACATCAATAGACATAAAGACAAGAACCATATGATCATCTCAATAGATGCAGAAAAAACATTTGACAAAGTTCAGCATCACTTTATGTTCAAAACACTAGAAAAACTAGGGATAACAGGAACTTACCTCAACATTGTAAAAACTATATATGCTAAACCTCAGGCTAGCATCATCCTAAATGTGGAAAAACTGAAGGCATTCCCTCTAAAATCTGGAACAAAACAGGGATGCCCTCTATCACCACTTCTATTCAATTTAGTTCTTGAAATACTAGCCAGAACAATTAGACAGACAAAAAAAATTAAAGGCATAAAAATAGGAAAAGAAGTATTGAAATTATCGCTATTTGCAGATGTCATGAAATTATATTTAACAGACCCCAAAGGGTCTACAATGAAACGGCTAGAGTTAATAAATGAATTCAGCAAAGTGGCAGAATATAAAATTAACACGCATAAATGAAAGGCATTCCTGTATGTCAGCAACACAACTTCTGAAATGGAAATGAGGAAAACCACACCATTCACAATATCCTCAAATAAAATAAGATACTTGGGAATCCACCTAACAAAAGACGTGAAAGTTTTATATACTGAAAACTACAGAACCCTAAAGAGAGAGAGAGAAGAAGATCTTAGAAGATGGAAAAACAAAAGACCCAGAATAGCAAAAGCAACTCTAAACAGAAAATATGAATCTGGAGGTATAGTGATACCAGAGTTCAAACTGTACTAAAAGCAATAGTAACAAAAACAGCGTGGTACTGGTAACAAAATAGGCAGGTGGAACAATGGTACAGAATAGAGGACACAGAAACCAATCCTCAAAATTACAACTTTCTTATATTTGAAAAAGGGGCTAAAAGCATGCAATGGAAGTAGGATAGCATCTTCAAACAATGGGGTAGGGAAAATTGGGGAAAGGTGGGGCAAGGGAGAGAAGTGAACAACAGCAGATGAGGTAGAGAAAGAAGATGGGAGGGGATGGGAGGGGGTATAGTAGGGGATAGTAGGGGATAGGAAATGTAGCAGAATACAACAGTCACTAATATGACATTATGTAAAAATGTGAATGTGTAACCGATGTGATTCTGCAACTCGTATTTGGGGAAAATTGGGAGTTCATAACCCAATTGAGTCAAATGTATGAAAGATGATATAGGATGAGCTTTGTAATGTTTTGAACAACCAATAAAAAATAAATAAATAAAGGTTTAAAGTTGAGTGGGAAGAAATCAGCTAAAAAAGAGTTGAGATGCATTCATTTTGCTAAGCAGAAACTTTGTTTTGTGTACTTGTAACTATCACAAATTTATTTTACCAGAAAACTGGCTTTTAAAAATGCACATAATTGAGATTAAAGGATAATCCACTTACCTTCAAGAAAAACTCATAGCATTTCCTATATTTTTCATATTTTATTTTTTTGTGAATATTTTGACATGGACCAGGTCTAGACTTAGGCTATTCTTCCAGAATACTACCTCATTTGACAAGTTGGTACAATGTGTTGGATTGTTCTTTTCATCTTTTATTTAATAGTTTCTAGATGATAATGTGTATTTTTCCATATGTTTGTTTGGACATACATACCCAACTATATCTTTGCATTTTCTGTTTTACTGGGGAAGAGACTCATCAAAAGCTCTTTATTATATGTATCAACAATCAAACATTTAGAGCATGCAATTATACATAATTTTGCATGAAAATATTTTTGTACCATTTTTATAAAGATTTAGAATTATTAATACTGTCCCTACTGTAATTAGTAACTCCTTACAAAAAGAATTAATCAATTGACTTTATATCAATTATGAATATAAAAATTACTAAAATAAGTATTTGGCAATTAATATGCAATTGATAGAAAGTGAAATCACAAGAAAGCCATTTAAAATGTCAGTGCATATGGTCCTTAAATAATAGGTTGTTCAAAAAAAAATTCTCTAATTCAAAAGAGTTAATATGCCATATTACAGCTAAATGTGATATAAAAACCTTAAATTATAAGTATTGATAAATTAGAATGATACCTGTTTACTTAAATATGTTTATTTGATTTTCACTGTAAGATGTTAATTCTGGAAAACTTGAGAATTAAGAAAGACTTGGTCTATATTATTTCTAACAGGCTAATCAAAGTACTTTTAAATATATATGTGTATATATATATATATATATATATATATATATATATATATATATATATATAACACATATGCATGAATATAGATACATATGCATAATAAATGTATTGTAATATATTTATCAGGTGGTTATAATTTTTAAATTTTCTCAAGAAAAAAGAATGACTATAAAAAACAGTTTTAAATGTAAATTTCATAGCATAGTATTGTTTGTAATGCTATGAGAGAAAAATACTTATGGAGGGAAAATGAAAAAGGAAGAGAGAGAAGGGGGAAAATGAGGAAGAAAGTGAGTAAAGAAGAGGGAGAGGAGTGTTTGATGAAAAGATAAAAGTGGAGGGGCTGGGTTTGTGACTCAGTGTTAACATGCTTGTCTAGCATGTGTGAGGCAGTGGGTTATATTCTCAGCACCACATAAGAATAAATAAAATGAAGGTCTATCAACAACTGAAAAAATAAAAAAAGGAGAAATATTACCAAAATTCCAAGATTTTATGAATGTTAAATACAAAAAATTATGTTGCATAGCCTTATGTAAATTCTAGACTCCCCAAAATAATCATTAAATGCTAGATTATTAGTGTTATAACTAAAAATCCATTGCTCTTTCTTCTACATTCTGTGGCATGCTAGTGCTAAAATAAATTGTATTATAACACCAAATTAAAATTCTAATATTTATACAGTAACTGACCCAGTTTAACATCAATGCAAGAAGATTCCTATGTGATATAATGTGTATTTTGACGTTCATTTTTATTCAACACTGGTACATTACTATTTCTCCAGTTAATGCACATCATAGGATGTATATTTCATCCACAATTTAGCAAATATATACACATTTGTTTTGCTTTCAATCACTTTTGCTTCAGAACACATGTATTCCTCCATGTTTCTTGACTTCTCTTTTTGTGACACTTCTTTCCAAACACATTATTTTCGATTTCCATTATCACTTTTGAAGCAAAACTGACACACCCGTCATGATAAAACATAACACTAATATTACCATTAGATGTAAAACTGGTTTAAATGAATGATTGTACATCAATATAAGATTTCTTGTATACTTTCAGATATCAATTCAATCCATTATTCAAAGTGAAACCAGTTATATCATTTATTCACAGTATGGTCTATTCATGCATTGTCTATATATTGATAGACACATGGTACACCTCTGTGTACTCCCAACAATAATTTCTATATCTTCAAAATATTGCTCCCAGAAATGGTGGAAAAAATATGCATGTCAACTGATCTACATATACATTTTATCACAGTAATATTCTGGACACAAAATGCAAAGGTCACACTTATGACTGTCCCAAAGCCTAAATGGAAAGTGAACATGGATTACTAAAAACATCCATGTCCAGGTTGCCTAATGCTCTCAAATGTCAATCCTATTGGTGATTACATATGTGTTTCTTCCTAAGACTACATTTTCAATCTCACCCTGTTGAAACTGTCTAAACCTCTCACTCATTTTATAATTTGCCTGATTTCCTACTCTCTATTCACATCTGCTTTCCTACTTTTTTCCCCAGTTCATCATTGTGACTGACTCTTCACATGTGCTGACATTTATATTCAATCTCTACCAGAAACCCTATTGCTAAAGAACTTTTGGTCCAAATTCTATACTCAATCTTCTTCGTAATCCTACCGACTATATTCCTAATCCTAGCAAAAATCCCTTTTTTAACTGGATGCTCTCTTCTACATTCAATCATTGAAGGTACAAGGATCTATGCCATTGCATATCAATTTATCTGAGACATATGTGCAGAACATAATTCAAAGCTAAGTATCCCACTCAAAGGCCAAATTCCCTTCTAGGATTCAAATCTTACCTAGATTTATATTTCAATACTTATATTTCACCTATATTTTCATGTAAATATCGCAGGTTTCCAATAACATTGTTCATCAAGCAGAATGATTCCTAACCCATATTGAACATGTTATTAATCCTAACCATACACTGTTCCTCAATCTAACTTTACAGAAGAGCAGAGACAGAGTTGGTATTACAATACAGGAATGTATGGATCTTCCACCTGCTGAGAACCTCAAAGGTCCATGTAGAAATAATCCCTGGAGAATGTGTAGGATGCTATGAACGACCTGAGAGGGCAAAAGTCATCTTCCATGGCAAAAAAACATGGTCAGGATAAAGGGTTGTGTCTTAATCAGAATCTCTCTTCTTAATGTAGAGAAGATGGACCAAACCAAGCCTCTGTGGAGAGCTGTTCCCCAGTACCTATGGTTGATATACCATTCTAATTTATGAAAATGTCAGAGGAAGTAGGTGCAGCCTCCATCTCATGGGACCCTTGGGAGCATCTGTTAGGACAAAGTGGTTGCCAAGGCTGTGACCTCATTCAGTTCCTGAAGGAAGTGACCTACCTCACTTTCTTGGTGATGGAATCTCTGAACTTGGGATCCAGGAAACCAGGCACACAGAGCCAGTCCCAGTACCAGTCCCAGTGGTCTCACTTGTTTGGATTTACCAAGGACAGAGTCAGTCTTTCTTGGTACCTACTGATGTGAGGATGGCCAAATGCCAGAAAAGCTCTGAAGAGGGGCCCTTCCTGAGAAAGCAGAAAGTGGCTCACCAATGGATCCTCACAACTTCACAGAGTTGGCCAAAGAAAACAGATCTGAGACAAGACAGGCCATTTTGGGGTAACATAGTATGGCCCACCATTCAGAGGACACACTGTATAGTCACAGACCTACTTGGGGAAAGGAGGTGCTTTTGTGGGTGTGGGTGTGAGTTTTTGGTTCTGTCTCATCTTCTGAGAATAGGTGGAAAAGGCGGGTTTTTTTTGGTTTGGTGTGGACTCTTTATAGTAGGTCGTTTGACAAGGTGAGTGTTTCTTTATCTATGTATTCCACTGTGTCCATGGTTGAAGACATTAGAAAAGAGAATGCATCAAGGGTGTGTCCTGTCTATTAGGAAGCTTCCCAGCATTCATCCTGCCCGATTTATTAATGGACTGTGGCTTGTCTTATAGATGTGAAACACCTACTAAATTCCTAAGTTCATGTTTTCTTCCTAAATTCTGGCCACTCTCCAAAATAGTCTTATGGATTTGTGTCCAAGATATGTATCCCTCCAAGCTCTGTGACATGGCCATGTACTGGATAGCTGAAGGAAATGGGAGCATCTCAGAAAACACAGATATCAGTGTGACCAGTAATGTCTCAGTGGAAAAACCCTTCTTTTGGCCTTTTGCTTACCTATTGTTCTGTTGACCTGAATGTCAGGAGGTCTTTGCCTCAGTCCACCCATTTGGGAAGACTGATGAAAACTGTTTTCAAATGGAAATGCATGCGCATCACCTGTCGCTCTTTGTTTAATTGCTTAGGATAAGGATGTGTCTGATTCAGCCTCTTGGCCCTGTGTGATGCTGTGGCTTAGATTCTCAGCACCTCATGGATCTAAAGAAAGATTCCATGTGTGTATCCAAAACAAAAATGGTAAAAAACCACGCTGACTTTAGGAAAATAAGTGGCAAGGGAGCTCTTTTGAACACTGTCTTGGGCTGCGCCCCTCATGGAAAACTCCAGCAAGAGGTTATGATTAGTGTCTATATGGAAGAGGATGAGGGCCTTGTGGGAGTGTTTTGGTTTTAATTGTGTTTATTTGTGTGGTGGTTGGAAGTGATGACTGGGTCCACCTGGGCTTGAACTCTGGTGTGATACCCTTAGAGACTGAGGTCTAGAACTGACGTCAGAGAAGTATTGCCATGAATTGTGTTGGGGTTTTAGGAGGCCATGCATGAGAGTCGCTCTTGGAAACTGAGATCTTGGACCAGGGTAGCTTTCCACAGAACACTGGGAATCTCAGCCAGGATATCATATGATTTCATTCTGAAAGACTTGGCAGCAATAGTTGAGAGTCAAAACTCACATGGACCTCATATTGTAGACCTCAATGGGCCTGGCTTCATGTGACTTTTTGGTCACTCTTTGGGAAGACTTTCCTCTGAGAGTTCTCCAGAACTTTCATTGAAATAAACTTCCTCAACATTTAATGGTTCCTGAATAAATTTAAACCCACAGTGCCTCCAACTTCATCCTTTAAAAATGGCTAGATAAGTACCATGACATTTTTTAAATTCCCATGACCAGATGGCACTGGAGTAACTTTGGATCTTATGCTGTTGATCATGAGTGTACAAGACAGTGCCTTGATTGACTTGGTTTCATGAGAATGGTGTAGAACAGAGATGCCAGTAATTTGGAGACTGCTGAGTTGGGGCCTAGAGCAGTGATGTGCAGGTGTGTGATAAAACATCTGTGTTGGGGCCATGTGGATCTGCCATTGGCTTCCAAATGGCTTGTGACTGACATGCTGCAGCCAGCAGACCTTTATATGTAAAGGCATCTTGTTATATGGAGATTTTTCAGGGCAATGTTCAGAATCAAGTTGCTATGGTCAAGGGGGCAAGCATGTGCGATAGAAGCCTGGTTGGTGCATTTATATGCAGACCCTGACACACCACATGTGACAGAAATCCCTCCAGCCCTGTGCCCCAGTTGAAATCCTTGTATTTCAAGAAGCAAATACCAAACTCCAAGTGCAGCAGCAAGAAACACCACGAAAACTGGAGGATTACCAACTGGGTTCACAGTCCAAACAGGGAGACACTTAGCCCCAAGTTGCCACAGTTTACCTACAAAGAGAGAATTCAGAACTGCTGCCACATGTTCATTAGGAAAATAAGAAACAACATCCTCCAGGTCACAAAGATGAAGACCCAGCTTTGATGGTCTCACTACAAAGAAAGCTAAAGCTTCTGACAACAACGTATATTTCAAGTGCCCAACCTCAGAGGCAGTTTCTCAAGAAGTCTTTAGGCAAGCAGAGCTGCATGTTTCTGGAGTGTTTACCCTTTCCCTTACTTTTGGAAACTCCTCTACCACCTTCAAGGTTGTGAACTCCTGAGCATTTTCCATTCCAGATATGTATTAACAGATTTTCTAATTCTTCTCCTCTAATTGTGTCTTACTTGGGGCGAAGGTAATGTCAAGGCATTTTTCTGGATGAGAGTGGAAAGATTTTTGTTTAGCATATGTTTGCATACACATTGGATTCATTTTCCTATTTTCCATTTGAAATACTGAATCCCTGACACTAACCCATACTGTACTAGAATCTGACTACTAATCCTAATATGATGGAGAAAAAGAATCCTAACAGAAAAGAAATAGAAGCTGTTCAGAGAAGGCATGGTATATATTTGGACTTGCCTTTTGCAAGTAGGTGTTATAATTCTAGTCAATTTTTAATTGAAATAGTCCTCCATGTGTTTTTAAAGTTAACAAATATGTGAATTCCTGTCTCCCTTTCTCTGTATCCTATTCAGCACATCTATTTTATATGCACATAAAGAATCCTACCTTTTATCACGTGTATATTTTTGTGCGGTAGCTGATTTGGCAGATACAAATTTTGAGAAGAGATCACTCCTCCTAGATGCTGTTGGAACTGAAAATTGAACCTATGGGTGAGCTTCCTAGGAGAACAACATTATACATAAATCCCTGTTAAGTAAATTGAATATTTTTAGATCTGTGAATGATGTATATTTCATGGTGAATTTCGATTGGCATATATGTTGCTACATTTTAAAATTTGTGTGTGTGTGTGTGTGTATACACACATACACACTCTCCAGATTTTTCAAAATATGAAATATATGTGTCTTATTTACACTCCCTAAATTCATTCATGTTCAAGTATGTGGATTTATAATCAACTTTTCACAAGATTATTTTCAGAAATATTCATCCACCTGAAATTCATATTTCTTTTCTATTACTGAAAACTAACTTCAGTGAATGGTGCATACGTATCCTGTTGATAGTCACAGCCGAAGGGGCCACAGCAAACTTGCAGGTGCCAGCAAACTTTCAGCTGCAGGCTGATGATTGGCTCACAGTGGCCTTAGCAACTTCTAGCTCATTGTCTCCTCTGTGGTGATGCTCATTGGAGATGCTCATTGAGATGTTTCCCCACCTTTCAGACTTCCAGCTTATGATTGGCTCACAGCAGCCCCAGCAACATCTAGCTGATTGGCTCCTCTGTGGTGATGCTTATTGGGCTGTTTCCCTGCGCATTCAGACCATGGAGCTGCTCATTGGGGGACTTTTTTGGCTCTGCCCACGTGACCCAACCAATCTGCCTCAAGAGCAGGAGGATTGTGAGAAGTGGATAGAAGCTTGTGTGGGAGGGAGAGGCTTTTGGGAAGCTGGTGTTGGGAGTTGGGGTTCTGAGGATTTTTCCTGAGAGGCTGTTTTGCTTGGCGTGTGTGGTTCTAAAAATAAAGTTAGTTTCTTTTGACAAGTGGATTCTGATTGTGCCCAGCCAGACAGCGGCATTTGGTGGCTCATATGGGGAGCAACTGAGGGTAACTGATAAGGTAAACTGCTCGCTCTTGAGGGCAGGGCGAGAGGATGGGTAGCCATTTTATGATTCCTCTTTTGTTTTAAGTTGCCTGTCCCTGGAGATGAGTGAGATGGAAGAAAAACTGCTCACATCTGAGGAAAAACTATTTGTGTCTGAGGAACAGATAGGGAGAAAGGCTATAATAATTTTTTGTTGTTTCATTTTTATTTCGTTCTATCTCTTTTTTTGTTTGGTGTTATCTTGTTGGTTTGTATTATAGTAGAAATATGGGATCAAAAATTAGTAAAAAACAAACCAAAAAAGTGTTAAGTAAATTGTTAGAGGAAGGAGGCATCCCAGTAAAATCAAGAGCAGTCATGGCAATTGTTGATACAATACAAAAATGTAGACCATGGCTTTTTAAGGAGGAGTTGTTAAATATATCACAATGGAACCATCATGGTGCAGATTTAAAAAGAATAGAAAAGAAAAGCCCAGGGATTCTGCCAGTAGGCACATTGCCATTGTGGACATTCATATCTTGTTTGCTTAGTTCAAAGCCTTCAGTTCAGTCAATGGTAGAGGAAGAAGAAGACATATTGATTCAAGTAAAACAGAAGGTGTCTCAAGTTAGTCAGACAGAAGAAAAAATTCAAGTAAAAGAGAAGGTCTCTCGAGCTAGTCAGATAGAGGAAACTATTCAAGTAAAAGAGAACGTCTCTCGAACTAGTCAGACAGAGGAAAAAATTCAAGTAAAAGAGAAGGCCTCTAAAGCTAGTTAGACAGAGAAAGAAAGTGTAAAACAGTAAAAAACATCAGGGGAAATTTACAACAGGAGACTGCTACTAACACCTTTCTATCACCAGATGACATAAGTGTCCAACTAACAAGGCCACTTTCTTATGCTGGGAGGCCCCCAACTCCAGCAGTTGATAGTTAGGATCCTGAGACAAGATCTCAAATATTAACATGCCCTGTATTTGAGGGAGGAGGGCAGCGTGTTTACCATGCTTTAAATTTCAAAACAGTGAAGCAGCTAAAAGAGGCTGTAACAACCTATCGTTCTCAAGCACCCTTCAATCTAATCATGGTTGAATCCATTAACAACTTGAACATGAAGCCAGTGGATTGGGCTAATATGTGTAATGTTGTGCTAAATGGAGGACAATGCATGTTATGGAAGGTTGCCAATGAGGAATGTTGAAAGGAGACAGCTAGGCAAAATGCAGGAGCTGGTTATCCTCAGAGAAATCTAGATATGTTGTTAGGAAAGGGACCTTATGAAGATCAGCAGCAGCAAATTGCATATGATCCTGGTGTATGTGCACAAATTGGTGTAGATGCAATTAAGGCATGGAAAACTTTACAAGAACATGGACGTTTACAAGGTCAATTATCTAAGGTAATACAAGGAGCTAATGAACCTTATGCTGAATTTGTAGATAGGCTTATTCAAAGAGCTACCAGAGTTTTGGGGAATACAGAACAAGCAATGCCATTACTAAAACAACTGGCTTATGAGCAAGCGAATCGTTGTTGCAGAGATATCATTAGACCATGGAAAAATGAAGATTTAAACACATTGATTTAATTATGTAGAGACATTAATGAACAAGAGCAAGTCATGGCAGCTGCAGTAAAACAGGCTTTAGTTGCCAGATACATTAATGAACAAGGGCAAATTGTGGCAGCTACAGTAAAACAGGCTTTAGATGCCAGACCAAGAACATGCTACCAATGTGAAGAAACAGGACATTTTAAAAGGAATTGCCCCTTAGAAGGAGGGTTTAACAATATTAGGTATCAAAGGAGTAGAATACCAGGTATTTGGCCAAAATGCCATAGAGGGAGACATTGGGCTAATGAGTGCTGTTCTCAAACCACCATAGAGGGTACTCAATTATCAAAAAATGAACAAGGACCAGGTGTTTATCCACGATATCATGGAGAAAGTCATTGGGCTCAATTGCCAAATAAATGGACAGGGGGTTCCAATGCTCCGGTGCCCTAACCACAAATATAAAGAGCACTGGAGGAACCCAGCAACCCCATCAGGGTAGTGCCCAGGACACATTGTCCATCAGATCCCTCATCAGACAAACCAGAGGGAGCACAGTGTTGGACATCTGCGCCTCTGCCAGATCAGTACTAACTCCAGAGATGGGAGTTCAAATCATTCCCACAGGGGTAAAAGGACCTCTTCCCAAAGGAACCATGGGCTTATTATTGGGATGCAGCTCTTCTACTCTAAAAGAACTTATGATAAGTCCTGGGGTGATTGATCCCGATTATGAAGGTGAAATAAAAATTATAGCCAGTTCTCCAAAGGACATATCAGTAATTTCACAAGGAGATAGAATAGCACAGTTACTAATAATACCCAGCCTATATGATAAATTTTCCAGTCGTACTGTAGAAAGATGTTCCAAGAGATTAGGCTCCACAGGTGTAGATTTGGCTATGCTTTCTTTAAATTTAGATTCTCGCCCCATGCTAAAACTAAATATTCAAGGGCATGAATTGAATGGGCTACTGGATACAGGTGCAGACATTAGCATCATCTCTCGTCAAGAATGGCAAAAACATTGGCCATTACAACAAGCCACTCAAACGCTTCGAGGCCTATAAGTGGCGACTAATCCCCATAGAAGTAAAATGGTATTAGATAGGAAGGATCCTAAAGGATGTGAAGGAACTATACAGCCATATGTATTGGATCATCTTCCCATAAATTTATGGGGACGAGATGTCCTAGATCAATTAGGTTTGACATTAACAAATAACATCAACCAAAATGCAGCCACTATTATGACTAGACAAGGTTTTAGGAAAGAAAAAAGATTAGAAAAACAAGAATAAGTCATAGCAGCACCAATACAAATAGATCAAGGAACAGAGAGACATGGGTTGGATTTTCAGAAAGGGCCACTGAGACAATAAAAATTACCTGAAAATCAGAAAGACAGTGTGGGTTCCTCAGTGGCCCCTGACTGAAGAAAAGATACAAGCAGTCCATGACCTGGTAAAACAACAATTAGCAGAAGGACATATACAACCGACTGTATATCCCCAAAATACTCCCATTTATGTCATCAAAAAGAAATCTGGTAAATGGAGACTTTTGCAAGATTTTAGAGCCATTAATAATGAAATGGTTATTATGGGACCTGCTCAATCAGGGATTCCTCAATTGTCTGCTTTGCCAATAACCTGGTATGTTTTAGTTATAGGTATTAAATATTGTTTTTTTTTTCAATTATAATTCATCCTAAGGATAGTCCAGGTTTTGCTTTTACTATCCCTGCACTGAATCATGAAGGTCCTGATCAGAGATATGAATGGAAAGTACTCCCTCAAGGGATGGTAACAGCGCAACTATGTGTCATATTTATGTTAACAAAGTAATCCAGCCACTTAGAAATCAAAATTCTGAACACAAATATTTCACTATATGGATGATGTATTATTAGTACACAAAGCTAAAAACACATTGCTAGAAAGTTATGCCACACTTACAAACTTATTAAAAATTATAATGTAGAGATAGCAATAGATAAAGTACAATTAAATTTTCCAATTAATTATTTAGGAGTTCTGTTATCCTCAACCATGGTCAGTCCACCAAAAATTCAAATACGAGTAGATCAACTCAAATCACATAACGACTTTCAAAAGTTATTAGGAGACATAAATTGGATAAGGCCTTATCTAGGTATACCAACAGGAGAGTTGGGACCTTTATTTGATATCCTAAAAGGTCTATCAGATAAAAATTCACCCCGCATGTTAACACCTGAAGCAAGAAAGGCATTAAAAATCAATGAAACATATATGGAAAATATGCATTTGGATAGAATTGATATAAGTTTGCCTTTATTATTTATTGTACTACCAACAAAAAATATTCCTACAGGAGTATTTTGGCAAGAAGGTCCATTATTATGGATACATTTATCTTATTCTCCTTACACTATTCTTACTAGGTATCCTGAGGCTTTAGGATAATTAATACTCAAAGGAATTAAAGCAGCAAAGGGAGTGTTTGGAATTTCTTCCAATAAAATTTTTACTCCATATACTCTGAATCAAATTGATGAGTTAGCTAATGAGCTAAATACTTGGGCAATAATCATGGTCCAATCTAATGTTTCATTTGATAACCACTTACCATCTAACCCTTTATTGTCTTTTTGGTCATCGCATCCTGTAATTTTTCCAAAATTGAGAAGAAAAACACTTATCATGAATGCTTCAAATATATTCACTGATGTATCAAATAATGGTACAGCAGCAATAGTTATACCTGATAAAACTTATAAATTTTTAGTACCCAAACAATCAGCTCAAAAGGTAGAGCTTAATGCAGTATTACAAGCTTTTGAGATATTTAAATATTCTGAATTAAATTTATTTTCCGATAGTCAGTATATAGTTAATGCTATAGTATCCCTTGAAGTTGCTGGTAAGATTTCTCCTTTCTCTACTGTTTTCTCTTTACTTTCCAATATAAAAAGTCTAATCTGGGACAGAAAAGATCTATTCTTTATAAGACATATCAGGGCACATCCAAAATAAGATGATTTGACTCAAGGCCTTATCAGCTGATATCCAAAATTCCAGTTTCACTATCCTTACATCTGAGATAGAACCAGGATGCTTTTTTCATTATCTATTTTATTATTGCCCTTTCCCACATTCTATTTTGTTTTTTGAGCTCATACAGACCTAGTTTAAGGTTTTGCTGATCAGTTCTATTTTTTGACAAAAGAGTTTTTGAACATTGCAATGGAGATTTCACGTGTAAAAAGTTATAAGGCCTTTACTATTAGGTTATGTGTTGTATGTATTATATTATGTGTGCACACTTGTGTTTTGTGTTATATGTTTGAATGTTCGTATGTCCATATATGATATACGATGAGCGCTCAAAAAAAAAATGGATCCAAATATTTTTTTATTCACATTATTTAAATGGTTTAATTTAAATTGGGTAAAGAGCTGTTGAGGTTTGTTTTAAAATTTGAAAAAAAGGAGGTTAACAGATCTGTTTCCTTTCTTTCACCTTTCCTTTTCATTATATTTAATAATTATCTTCAAGACAATGTAAATAGTTAAGAAAATTGTTTTCTTTCAGTGCCTTCTGGAATGTTACATAATTTTTCTTTAGCCATTATTGCCAGAATTCCTATCTTCATCCCAGTGCTGGTGAAATCAAAGATAAAACCAATCTACAGCTTCTGCAATAGCCATCACTGAAATGCTTGCAGAACTTGCCTAGACACATTGAGAACTCTCCTGTATGCATTGTAAACTACCTGTTTGTGCAGCGACTTGTGGTATATTTGCTGATGATGTCATCGGTGGTACAATTTTTCCAAAAGGAGCCGTCAATTGGCTTGGTGTATCTTCCTCTCTTCTGTGTGTCATTATCGTGCAGCTAATGTTTGGGGGCCATTAGAGGTGAGGCAAAGAACCTCACCACCCCCCGGTGGTACAAAGACCTCTCCACAGGTGTTGCTGTAAACTGGACCGGTAGTCAGTGATGGGTAAGATCCAATTGCAATGGTACCAACTTAACGGGTAAGGACCATATGTACTATTGGACAACCTAAGGCAGGCACTGTCCCTAAGCCACATGTGTGTTGTTTAAACAGAGAGGGGGAGATGTTGAGAGCCACATCCGAAGGGGCCCCAGCAAAATTCCAGAAGCCAGCAAACTTCCAGCTGCTGGCTGATGATTGGCTCACAGCAACATCTAGCTGATTGGCTCCTCTGCGGTGATGCTCATTGGGCTGTTTCCCTGCCCTTTCAGACCACGGAGTTGCTCATTAGGGGACTTATTTGGCTTTGCCCACATGACCTAGCCAATCGGCCTCAAGAGCAGGAGGATTGTGGGAGGTGGAGAGAGGCTTGTGTGGGAGGAAGAGGCTTTTGGGAAGCCAGTGGTGGCAGTTGGGGCTCTGAGGGTTTTTCCTGAGAGGCTGATTGTTTGGCGTGTGTGGTTTTAAAAATAAAGTTAGTTTCTTTTGACAAGTGGCTCCTGATTGTGCCCAGCAAGACTGCGGCATTATCCTAATATTTCTACAGTAACTGCCCCAGTTTAACAGCAATGCAAGTAGACTCTTATGGGACATGATTTGTATTTTGATGTTCATTTTTATTCAACACTGGTACATTACTATTTCTTCAGTTTATGCACATCAGAGGGTATATATTTCTTGCACAAGTTGGCAAATTTATAGGCATTTGTTTCACTTTCTATCACTTCCTGCTTCAGAACACATGCATTACTCCAGGTTTCTTAACTGGTCTATTCGTGAGACTTCTTTCCAAACATATTATTTCCGATTTTCTTTATAATTGTTTAAGCAAAACTCACACAGCCTTCATGATAAACCATAACTATCATTTCACAATTAGATGTATAACTGTTTGGAATGAATGATTGTATATCAATATAAGATTTCTTATATATTTTCTGATATCAATTCAATCCATGATTTAAAGTGGAACCAGTTATATTATTTATTCACAGTATGGTCTATTCATGCATTATCTATATTCATAGACACAGGGTACACCTCTTTGTACCCCCAATACTAATTTATACGTTTTCAAAATATTGCTCCCAGTAATAGAGGAAGAAATACTCATGTCACCTGATCTAAATATGCATGTTATCACAGTAATATTCTGGACGCAAAATGCAAAATTCACACGTGTGATTGTACCAAAGCCTAAATGGACACTGAACATGGATTACTAAAAACATCCATGTCCAGCTTGCATAACGCTCTCAAATGTCAATCCTATCGGTGACTACATATTTGTTTCTTCCTAATATATTCAACCTCAAAACTGTTGAAAATGTCTAATACTATCACTCACCCTGTACTTTGCCTGTTTTCCTAATGTCTCTATTGATATCGGCTTTCCTACATATTTTCCCCAGTTCATCATTGTGACTGACCCTTCACATGTGCTGACATTGATATTCACTCTCTAACCAAAACCCAATTGCTAAAGAACTTTTGGTACAAATACTAAATTCACCCTTGTTCCAAAATCTACCGACTATCTTCCTGATCCTATTGATTATCCCTGTTTGAGTGGATGTTCTCCTCTACATTCAATCATCCAAGGTACAAGTCCTATGGCATTGTATATCGACTTATCTGAGACATGTGTGCAGAACGTAATTTAAAGCTATGTATCGCAATCAATTGCCCAATGCACTTCTGAGCTTCAAATCTCACCTAGATTTCTGTTTACATACTTATATTTCACCTCTGTATTCCTATAAATATTGCAGGTTCCCAATACCATTATTCATCCCACAGAATGATTCCTAAACCAAATCGATCCTGTTATTATCCCTAACCATACACTGTTGCCTCAATCTAACATTACAAAAGAGCAGGGACAGAGTTCATCTTACAATACAGGAATGTAGGGGATCTTACACCTGCTGAGAACCTCAAATTTCTATGCAGAAATGATCCCTGGAGAAGATGTAGGCAGCTATGAAGGACCTGAGAGAGCAAAAGCCATCTTCCATGGCAAACACCTTGTGATAACGAAGGGATGTGTATGAATCAGCCTCTCTTTTCTTAATGTAGAGAAGATGGACCAAACCAGACCTGTGTGGAGAGGTGTTCCCGGGTGGCCATTGTTGATATACCATTCAAACTTGTCAAAGTGTCACAGGAAGTAGGGGCAGCCTCCATCTCATGAGACCCATGAAAGCAATTGTTAGGACAAAGTGGTTGCCAAGGCAGTGATCTCATTCAGTTCCTGAAGGAGGTGACCTACCTAACTTCGTTGGTGATGGAACTCTCTGAAATTGGGATCCAAGAAGCCAGGCACCCAGAGCCAGTCCCAGTCCCAGTCCCAGTGGTCGAACTTGTTTGGATTTACCAAGGACAGAGTCAGTCTTTCTTGGTACCTAATGATATGAGGATGGCCAAATGCCAGTAGAGCTCAGAAAAGGGGCCTTTCCCTAGATAGCAGGTATTGGCTCAATGCTGCCTGCTGACAACTTCGTAGAGTGGGCCAAGAAGAACAGATTGAGACAGGCCAGGCCATTTTGGGGCAACATAGTATGGCCCACCAGTCAGAGGACACTCCAGATAGTCACAGACCTACTTGGGGGAAGGAGGTGATTTTGTGGATGTGGATGTGAGTTTGTGGTTTTGTCTCATGTTCTGAAAATAGGTAGGAATGGTGGTTTGTATGGTTTGGAGTTGACTGTTTCTAGGAAGTCGTTTGGCAAGGCGAGTGTTTGTATGTCTGTGTATCCACTGTGTTCGTGGTTGTAGCCTTTAGAAAAGAGAATGCATCAATGGAGGTTTCCTGTCTAGTTGGAAGCTTCCCAGCATTCATCCTGCCCACGTTATAAATGGACTGTGGCTTGCCTTATGAATGGGCAACACCTACTATCTTCCTAAGGTCCTCTACACATCTTGATTTCTGGCCTCTCTCCAGAATGGGCTCATGGTTTTGTGGCCAAGATATGTACCACCTCCAAAATCTGTTACATGGCCATGTAATGGATAGCTGAAGGGAATGGGAACATCTCAGAAAACTCAGATATCAGTGTAACCAGTAAAGTCTCAGTTTAAAAACCTTGCTTTGGCCCATTTGCTTACCGATGGTTATGTTGCCCTGAATGTCAGGAAGGTATTTGCCTCAGGCCACCCCTTTCTGAAGCCTGAAGAAAACATTTTTCAAATGGAAATGAATGGGCATCACCTGTGGATCTTTGCTTAATTGCTTTGGAAAGAGATGTGTCTGAATCAGCCTCTTGGCCCTGTGTGAGGTTGGGGCTTTGATTCTCAGAAGGTGATAGATCTAAAGAAAGATCCCATGTGTGCTTGGGTTTTCTATTGCCTCCAACTCACATAAAGGATTTATACCTGACAATCAGTAGGATTAAATTGGAGAATCAGAACAGTATTAACGGCAGGCCTATTTGATCACTCCTGGTTCACAGGAAGGGTGTCTAGGTCACCCTAACTTTAGGCAAATGAGGGGCAAGGGAGTTTATTTTGGAAACTGTCTTGGGCTTCGCCCCTCATGGAAAATTCCATCCAGAGGTTACGATGAGTGTCTATATGGAAGATGATGAGGGCCATGTGGCAGTGTTTTGGTTTTAATTGTGGTCATTTGTGTGCTGGTTGGAAGAGATGACTGGGTACACCTGGACCTGAACTCTGGTGTGATTCCCCTTAGAGACTGAGTTCTGGAACTGAATTCAGGGAAGTATTGCCATTAATTTTGGTGGGATTTTAGGAGGCCACACATGAGAGTCGCTCTTGGAAACTGAGATCTAGTCTCAGGGTGTCTTTCCACAGTGCACTGGGAATCTCCACCAGGATATAAGACGATTTTATTCTGAAAGACTTGGCAACCATAGTAAAGAGTCAAAACACATATTGAACTCACATTGAGTAGACATCAATGGGTCAGGCTTCATGTGACATTTTGGCCACTCGTTGGGAAGCGTTGCCTTTTAGAGTTCTTCAGAGCTTTCATCCTCACCATTTAATGGTTCCTGAATGAGTTGAAAAACCAGTGCATCCAACTTGATACTTGAAAAATGGCTAGATAAATACCATGAAATTTTTGAAATTCCCATGACCAGGTGGCACTGGAGAACCTTTGGATGTCCTGTTGCTAATCATGAGTGTACCAGACAGTGCCTTGAATCACTGGGTTTCATGAAAATGGTGTAGAACAGAGATGCCAGTAAGTTGGAATTTGCTGAGTAGTGGGCCTAGAACAGTGGTGGGCAGGTGTGTGATTAAACATCTGTGTTGGTGTCATGTGGATTGGCCATTGGCTTCCAAATGGCTTTTGACTGACATGGTGCAGCCAGCAGACCCTTGCATGTAAAGGCATCTTGTTATATGGAGAGGTTTCAGGGCAATGTTCAGAATCAAGTTGCTAGGGACAAGGGGGAAGTCTATGTTGGATATAAGACTGGTTGGTGCATTCTCCTGGCAGACCCTGACCCACCACACATGACAGAACTCCCTCCAGCACTGTGTCCCAGTTGAACTACTTGTATTTCGTGAAGCAAACACCAAACTCCCATTGCAGCAGCTAGAAAGACCATGAAAAATGGAGGATGACCACATGGCTTCAGAGTCCACACAGGAAGACACTTAGCCCCCATTGGCCACAGTTTACATACAAAGAGAGAATTCTGCACTACTGCCTCATGTTCATTAAAGAATAAGAAAACATGTGCTCCAGGTTACATAGATGCAGACCCAGCTTTGATGGTCTCACTGCAATGGAAGCTAAAGCTCCTGACTACAACATATATTTCCAGTGCCCAAACTCAGAGGCAGTTTCTCATAAGTCTTCCGGTCAGCAGAGCACCATGTTTGTGAAGTGTTTACCCTGTCCCTTACTTTTGGAAACTCTTCTACCACCCCCAAAGTTGTGAACTCCTGAGCATATTCCATTCCAGATAAGTATTCATAGATTTTCTAACTCTTCTCCTCTAATTGTGTCTAACTTGGGGCGAAGGTAATGTCAAGGCATTGTTCTTGATGAGAGTGGGATGATTATTTTTAGCAGATATTTGCATAAACATTGGATTCATTTTCCTAATTTTCATTCGAAATACTGAATCACTCACACTAACCCATACCCTACTAGACTTTATATTCTGACTCCTAATCCTAATATAATGGAGAAAAATAACCCAAAATGAATAGACATACAAGCATTTCAGAGGAGGCATGGTGTATAATTGGACTTGCCTTTTGCATTATGTAGAATTGGAGTTATAAATCTAGTCAATTTTTTGTTGAAATAGTTCTCCATGTGTTTTTTTAACTTTTGTTGTTTGTTGTTCAAAACATTATATAGTTCTTGATATATCATATTTCACACTTTGATTCAAGTGAGTTATGAACTCCCATTTTTATCCCGTATATAGTTTGCAAAATCATATCAGTTACGCATCCATTGATTTACATATTGCCATACTAGTGTCTGTTGTATTTTGCTGCCTTTCCTATCCTCTACTATCCCCCCTCCCCTCCCCTCCCCTCCCATCTTCTCTCTCTACCACCTATACTGTAATTTATTTTTCCCCCTTGTATTTTTCCCTTTCCCCTCACTTCCTCTTGTCCGTAATTTTGTATAACCCTGAGGGTTTTCTTCCATTTCCATGTAATTTCCCTTCTCTCTCCCTTTCCCTCCTACCTCTCATCCCAGTTTAATGTTAATCTTCTTCTCATGCTCTTTATCCCTACTCTGTTCTTAGTTACTCTCCTTATATCAAAGAAGACATTTGGCATTTGATTTTTAGGGATTGGCTTTCTTCACTTAGCATAATCTGCTCTAATGCCATTCATTTCCCTGCAAATTCTATGATTTTGTCATTTTTTAATGCTGAGTAAAACTCCATTGTGGCTTCTGGCGTGCGCCCAGGTTTCCGTTCCTGTCTTCCTGTTTGTTAATTTCTGGCCTATTTATTGTTGTGACCAGGACCTTAGTCAATGCCTTAGTCTGTCTTTTGCATCTCTCATCTTCCCTTTGCTCCCTTTCTTTCTCTTTGTTTCTCTCATATAGTATACTTTCTCGGCTTCTCTGACTAAATCTCCCAAAGTCATATCTTGTGATCCCTCTAAGAGTTGTAACTTTCTTTTAATATCCAGGGCAGCTTGCCCAATGAAGGCCATCATGACAGATGCCTTTTGATCCTCTGCCTGAGGATCAATAGGGGCTCGAGCCTTTGACTGAGGGGGAAACCTGTCCTCAGGGAAGACTTAAAAAAGCGGAGCTTGCGATTGCCTCAGCAGACACCACCGAAAGACAGATCCAGGAGGAGAGTGGGGATGACACATGGTGAGTGACCCACCATGGGACAAGCAGTTTCGTCACATGATTTGTTTTTGTCAGGCCTCAAGGAGGCCCTCAAGACATAGGGGGCACATGTTAAGAAAAGGACTTAAAATTATTCTTTTCATACATAGGAGAATTGTGTCCATGGTTTCCCCCTGAAGGGTCCATTGATGGTAGAAAATGGCTTAGAGTAGGAGACTGTTTAAACCATTTTTTTTGTTGTTGTTGAAGAAAAAGTCCTAGAACAAAGGTATATTAGACCTTTTGTAGACATTAATATTTTATAAGATTTTTAAACACCTAGAAAAATTTGTAAGTTTAAATTTAAAGACATTTATATTTATCTGTTTATCCAATTTAAATTGAACCATTTAAATCACGTGAATTAAAGATCTTTGGATCCACTTTGAAATAGTAAGCTTGCCTTAATTTGATTTTAATTGGAGTCAGTGGTCTTTTCTTGCATCCTGGTGTAATATTTTGTAGTTTCCCATCGAGATGACCCTGCCCCAATAGATCACAAGACCAGACTACTGGAAATTCTGAAGCTGGCCTTCCCTCCAGGGCTCCGGCATGGAGAGGCAATTTCCAAGGCCTTGGTGTGAGATTTTGGTCCAGGGAGCACTGCAGTGAACCACCGCCCTAAAACTATTAGCAAGCACATGGTGGAGGAGGCCTCCATAGGTAAGTGGCGCCTATATAACATCTGATATCCGGTTAAGGGAGATCTCTTCTGATGACAGAGTGGTGTCCTGGGGAGACACACATATACTCCTGTCTGGTACAGTAACGAGAATCATTCTGTCCTCTGTTATGTTCTGTAGGGAATTCCTCTGAAAGCATAGAGAGGTGCCAATGGGCACGCAGGAGCTCCTATCCCAGAGCTTTAGCAAGACGTTGCATAGTTCCTCTGTTTTTCTGTTTCTGCGCTGGTTTTCTGTTTTTTTGTGTGTTTTGTTCTGTGTTTCATATGTTTTTTTTTTTTTGGTTTGTTTTAGTGTGTTTTGTTGTGTGATTTCTGTGGTAAAACTTAACTGAAAATGGGTAATAAAACAAGTAAACTGACACCCATTTGGACTGTGTTTTAAAGAACTGTGATGAACTTTAATACCCTTTGTTAAGCAGGATGAGAGAAGCCCCTAGCTGGCTGCCCGGAGCACACCCACTGCAGAGGGCAATGCCTGCTGGGAACCTAAGAACTGAGTATCTCCCAGGTTAACACGTGAAACTCCTTAAAACCCCTTGTCCCTTCAGATCGATAGAATCACAACCATTGGGCAGAGACCCCTGTTTTTCTCCTTTGTTAGCAAAGCAGTAAATCTCCCTTTTTCTTTTTCTCAAACCCTGTCCTCATTATTAAATTGGTATTAATTGGCTTCAAAATCAGGAACCAAACTTTAAGTTACAATTTTTGGTACCCCCCACACCCCGGAACTCTTTGAGAGCTGACTACTGAAATGTTAGGAGACGGAGCGTGCTTGGGGTGGAACCGAACAATAGGAGCTAATCCTGTAAGTGAAAGGAGGGACTGAGGGACTTCCAGCAGCTGCCCAAGCCCTGTTGCTTCAGAGAATTACCTACTTCCTTCCCTGCACTGTAAGGATTTTGCCATCTCTGTTTTCTTAAAAAAGAGAAAAAGAAAAAGGGGACACTAAATACAGTAAAGTCACCATGGAGACCCTTGATTTTACATTTCAGGTTGTCCCTCTGTGAAAACATCTGGTTCCCTTGTGGGAAAATCTATGGTGCCACTGGTGTAGGAGATTTTTCTCTTATCTGCTCTGGTTTAAAGGCTTCTGTCTGTAAGCCATAGTCTGGAGCTCCTTTCAGTCTGTCTTGTGTCTTTGTTTCTGGCCCTTTAAGACATGTGCAATAATGTGTTGATATTATAAATCATTTCTTGGGAATGATCTTAGCTGAATGTGTATCGAAATGATGATGTTTTATTGTAACAATCTGGCATCTGAATGGGTTTTTGAAGCATTGCACAATCTTGCAGTTAAAAGTCGGGTTTAGGAAATTGTTTAGTTTATGATTTCAGATAATTCATGCCAGAGAACTTAAATACTTAGGATGGAAAACTAGAGAACTCTACTTCCAAGTTGGCAAGTAACTTCCCAATCATTCAGGCTTTTTTTTTCACCAATTTTTAATTGGGTAGCCTGGGAAAATGTCACTGTGTCTACCAGTGCATTAATTTGGACAAGGATAGTAAATCATAGTATGGTATCTGTTGACAAAACAAGATATAAAGATGTAAAATTTTGTAAACTGTGTCTTAAACTTGTATCATAAAATTTTGTGAATTTTGTCTTAAAATTGTATTATAATTTTCAACATCTGAACCTGAAAATTATGGTTGAAATGCCTTAGGCCTGAGGTGTCTGCTCAGAATAGCAGCTTTTTCCTGCTCCTTCCAGACCTCAGCCAGGACTTATGTTGAATGGCAAATGAAAGAGGCCTGCAAGCTCAGTAGGAGAGTGATCTGAGGCCTAAAAAAAATTAAATTGTATGGTATTTACTAATTAATGGCCAGTCAATTTTTCTAGGACTCTTATTTTTTCCTTAGATTCTTTATTTTTTTTTTTGAGCTCATGATTTTGATCCTAAAGACCTAGGATGATGTTTTTCTGACTAGTTCTATCTTTGACTAACTGTGTAGTTTTTGAAACATTGCAATGGATATTTCACCTGGAAAAGCTACAAGGCCTTTACTATTATTATGTGTGCACAATTTTGTTATGTGTTGTATGTCTATATATTCATATGTCCGTATATCATATATATGATACACAAATTAACATGTATAAAGAGCACTCATTAAAACAAAAACGCTCATAAAAACAAATTTTAAAAAGTGGATCCAAAGATCTTTAATTCAAGTGATTTAAATAGTTGAATTTAAATTGGATAAAGAGATAAAAATAAATGTCTTTAATTTTAAGCTTACAAGTTTTTCTAGGTGTTCAAAAATCTAATAAAATATTAATGTCTACAAATGTTCTAATATGCCTTGGTTCTAAGACTTTTCCTTCAACAAAAAAATGGTTTACACTGTTCAATATATTTGTCTAATATATTGATAAATAAGTAAAGTAAATTTGATATGGGATTACTCATTCATGAGTACTTTTGTTAGATATCTGATTGATTTACTAAGGTCTGTATAAGTTTGTACTAATGTCTGTATAAGATTGTAATAATCAGTCATGTGTTAAAGAGACAAAAAATTCTTAAAACATAAGTTTACCCATAACATTGTGTTTATTAAGTTTTATTTTTTCTAGAGCAAGCAACCATAAAAATTAAACAACTGATTAAATAAGAACTGTTATTTTAGAGCACTGTACTGCCATTTATTTAAAAGCTAAACTTGGTTAATGTAGAAACTTCAATGTAATTGTGATGCTATTAATGTGCTCATATCTTTCAAGTACACGAATCTGTAAGGTAGAAACTTTAAAAGAGCATTATTTCAAGCTGGTGTTCTGAAGTTGTATGGTAAAAAATTATATTGGGCATTCATTTACTTCTTATCAATAAGATATGTAGAGTTGTATGTTACTTTTTACATTGGGGAACAATTTAAATGTATTTTTATGTTAATGAGAGTCTAATCTATATAAAGGTTAAAAACTTTCAGCCTTTCTTAAATTCATGTTTTAATTGTGATATCATATGGTGTTAACTAATGTTCATGTGACCTCAAATAATATATGTAATCTTTGTAAAATGATATTTAAAAAAAACAAAGATCATCTTTAGAAGTAAAACACTTAAGTTTTATAAAGAGCCCTGCCTTACCTGAGATAAGGCTCTGTGTCCCATCTTACTATATGTGAGAATGACTACGAAAGCAGTAGGTCAGATATTATTTCATTTAAAGTTATGTTCAAAAGTTGTTTTTTTTTTCTGTCAAGATTTCTAGGATCTCAAACAGGGGATATAATGTATAACTCAGCTTAAAACTTCAGGGTAGCTATTACACGAACTAAGTATTTTTACTCTTGTTAAAAAATTTTATTTTGTAATTTCCTTATAAGTGATCTAAAGATTCCTTGTTAGTGTTTTACAGAAGTGTTGCTTTAAGAACACAACATGGGTTAATTTAAGATAATAAGTCATCACCTACAAGACAGACAGAATAATACAGATCCCAGTTAATAAAAAAGATAAATAATTATAAAGTTATAGACATTAAAGCCCAGTACTCTTAATATAAGGCTGTTAAAATTTATTTGCTGGATGATTAAGATTAGGATTTATATTAAAGTTACATGAAAAGGGACAAGAAAACCAATATTTGGCTCTTGCCCTCTGAGTCAGTCTGAATCCAGGGAACAAGGGACTTCTCAAAGAGCTTTGCAACTCTGGGCCTCATATCTTCCCAATTAGGGAGATTAATGAGACCCCTGGAGAACAGAAAGCCAATCAGTGCATTTGCTAAGAAGAGGAGAGTCATCAGAGAAGGGAGACATCCCTGATGCTTCCAAGGGTAGCCACATGGTCAAGCAAGACCTGGACCCACCTAGCGCAAATGGCACTAGCAGAACTGAGAAGCTGCTCTCAAGTTTCCCCAGGAATGACTCCCATAAAAGCTCAGCTGACTGTTAACAATAGATAGAAACAAAAGTCAGTTTGACTGTTTCATGATAAACACTTAGGAAAGACAGTTAAAACCAAAATACAGCCATTCCTGGGCATTTTAAATAATAATATTAATAATAATAATAATAATAATAATTTTTTATACACATTATGTTAGCCTCCCAAAATAAGTATGACTGGAGGCTACAAAGAAGGATTCCCAGAAAGGAATGCCTGATAACTATAAAAAGAGACTATCAAGAGGAGCTGCCAGAGGCAGAAATTTTTAGTTTAAGGCCTACAGATATTCCTAACCTACAGGTAGGGTTGGTGTTTGCTAGTACGATTATCCAGCCCTGAGTAACAGAATTAAAGGTTTCTCTATTACACACAGAGGTCATACTAGTAAAATGATTTTGCAAGATCAGATGATATTAAATCATTAAACTGTATCTTATGGAGAGGGATAACTGTAACACTAAATGTTAAATATTAAGTTGACAGTCCTGATAACTGGGAATATTAAAGCCTGCTGAGGGAACTTCTATACAGTGACATGTTCCAGCTGCTGCAACATTTTTTCAGTACTCATGGTTCTTGTTTCTCACACAGAAGAACCCATCCCCAGATGAATTTACAACCTGTTCTTCCCCAAGCAGACTTCAAAACGAACTGATTTCTAAAAGGCAACTCATGTCCCTCAACTGACTTCTAAAAGGCAACTCATGTCCCTTATACTGTGCCCACTCACGTCACTCTCTCTCAGCTCAGAAGAAGCCAAAATGAGTGATGCCTCTCGTCTTACAACTATGGAGCCAAAAATAAATAGAATATCAATATAAGTAATTAATTAAGTCAGGTAAAACCAGGAATCCAATTTTGGGTGAGTTCTAAAAATTTGGAGACTGTTACCTGAGGGATTAAAATTCCCTCATTGCTCTTTCCCTACCCTATCAAAAATTTGGAAGGGACACATTAAAAAAGGGGGAATGATTTGCATTTCTCTGACTGCTAGAGATGGTGAGCATTTTTTCATATACTTGTTGATTGATTGTATGTCCTCCTCTGAGAAATTTCTGTTCAGGTCCTTGGCCCATTTGTTGATTGGGTTATTCGTTATCTCATTGTCTAATTTTTTTAGTTCTTTGTATATTCTGAATATTAGCGCTCTGTCTGAAGTGTGAGGAGTAAAGATTTGTTCCCAGGATGTAGGCTCCCTATTTACATCTCTTATTGTTTCTTTTGCTGAGAAAAAACTTTTTAGTTTGAGTAAGTCCCATTTGTTGATTCTAGTTATTAACTGTTGTGCTATGGGTGTCCTATTGAGGAACTTGGAGCCCGACCCCACAGTATGTAGATCATAGCCAACTTTTTCTTCTATCAAACGCCATGTCTCTGATTTGATATCAAGTTCCTTGATCCACTTTGAGTTAACTTTTGTGCATGGCGAGAGTAAGGGATTCAGTTTCATTTTGTTGCAAATCTCACTCCAGTAAGATTGGCAGCCATTAGGAAGTCAAACAGCAACAAGTGCTGGCGAGGATGTGGGGAAAAGGGTACTCTTGTACGCTGCTGGTGGGACTGAAAATTGGTGCGGCCAATTTGGAAAGCAGTATGGAGATTTCTTGGAAAGCTCGGAATGGAACCACCATTTGATCCAGCTATTCCCCTACTCGGTCTATTCCCTAAAGACCTAAAAAGAGCACACAATAGGGACACTGCTACATCCATGTTCATAGCAGCACAATTCACAATAGCAAGACTGTGGAACCAACCTAGATGCCCTTCAATAGACGAATGGATAAAAAAAATGTGGCATTTATACACAATGGAGTATTACTCTGCATTAAGAAATGACAAAATCATAGAATTTGGAGGGAAATGGATGGCATTAGAGCAGATTATGCTAAGTGAAGCTAGCCAATCCCTTAAAAACAAATGCCAAATGTCTTCTTTGATATAAGGAGAGTAACTAAGAACAGAGTAGGGACGAAGAGCATGAGAAGAAGATTAACATTAAACAGGGATGAGAGGTGAAAGGGAAAGGGAGAGAGAAGGGAAATTGCATGTAAATGGAAGGAGACCCTCAGGGGTATACAAAATTACATAAAAGAGGAAGTGAGGGGAAAGGAGAAAAATATAAGGGGGAGAAATGAACTACAGTAGAGGGGGTAGAGAGAGAAGAGGGGAGGGGAGGGGGGAGGGGGGATAGTAGAGGATAGGAAAGGCAGCAGAATACAGCAGACACCATAATGGCAATATGTAAATCAATGGTTCTGCAACTGATGTGATTTTGCAATCTGTATATGGGGTAAAAATGGGAGCTCATATCCCACTTGAATCAAAGTGTGAAATATGATATATCAAGAACTATGTAATGTTTTGAACAACCTACAATAAAAATTAATTTAAAAAATATTAAAAAGCAAAAAAAAATGGGGGGGAATGATAAACTCAACCTGATCATTTATTAAAATTGGGAGCCATCTTGCCACAAAGTCATGAAAAGATAATTTTGCTTTCCTATAAATTATTGCAAATTCTGAATCTGCTTGGAATGCCTGTCCGTGCCTTGAACTCACCCATGCCTGGCTCTCTGACCAGATAGCAGCCCTCTCTGAAAATTTAGTGACACCTCATAAATATTGGCCTTCTCTGGCCAGACAACGACTCTCGTGAGTCTCTAATGGTCCTCATAAATTCTGATGATGGGGCCAGCAAAAAAAAAAAATTGTAAACAAGCAATAGCGTGATGCTTCTCCGAGTTCTGTTATCTGTAACCCCCCTTTTGTGTAACTTACTGGACTATAAAGCTGGGCTGTAGGAAAGGTGGGGTTGCTGTCTTGTTTCTGCCATTTTGAGAGGGATAGGCAGCTCAGCCAGTGGAAAAATAATAAGCTTGCTTTAATTTGATTTTAATTGGAGTCAGTGGTCTTTTCTCCTGTCCTGGTCAAACAGGTAAACACTCCACAAACATGGAGCTCTGCCGGCCTAAAACTTATTGAGAAACTCTCCCTGACCTTGGGCACTTGAAATATATGTTGTTGTCAGGAGCTTTAGCTTCTTTGTAGTGAGACCATCAGAGCTGGGTCTGCATCTATGTGACCTGGAGGACATGGTTTCTTATTTTCCAATGAACATGAGGCAGGAGTGCAGAATTCTCTCTTTGTAGGGAAACTGTTGTCACTGAAGGCTAAGTGTCTCCCCATGTGGTATGTGAAGCCATTTGCGCATCTTCCACATTTCATGGTGTTTCTTGCTGCTGCACTGGGGGTTTAGTATTTGCTTCATGAAATACAAGGAGATCAACAGGGACTCAGTGCTGGAGGGATTTCTCACACGTGTGGTGGGTCAGGGTCTCCAGGAGAATCCACCAAGAGGCTTATATCCCACATAGCTTGCCCCCTCAACCATTGCAACCTGATTCTGAACACGGCCCTGAAACCTCTCCATATAACAAGATGCCTTTATATGAAGAGATCAGACATATAGGGATTACTGGCTGCACCATGTCTGCCACAAGACATTTGGAAGTCAGTGGCAGATCCAAATGGTTCCACCAGAGATATTTTATGACACAACTGCACACCACAGCTCTGGGTCACTACTCAGCAGGCGCCAACATACAGGATTCTTTCTTCTACACCATTTTCATGAAACCCAGTCAATCAAGGCACTCTCTGGTACACTCACGATCAGCAACTGGACATCCAAATGTTCTTCAGTGCCACTTGGTCATAAGAATTTCAAAAATTTCATGGTATTTATCTAGCCATTTTTCAAGGATGAAGTTGGAGGCACTGTGAGTTTCAATTCTTTCAGGAACCATTAAATGGTGAGGAATTTCATTTCAATGAAAGCTCTGGAGGACTCTCACAGGCAAGGCTTCCCATGGAGTGGCCAAAAGGTCACATGAAGCCAGGCCCATTGAGGTCTACAATGCTAGGTCCATGTGTGTTTTGAATCTCAACTATGGTTGCCAAGTCTTTCAGAATAAAATCATGTGATATCGTAGCTGAGATTCCCAGTGTTCTGTGGAGAGCCACCTGGGCCTATATCTCAGTTTCCAATGGGGACTCTCATGCATGGCCTCCTGAAATCCCAACACAATTCATGGCAATTCTTCTCTGAGGTCAGGTCCAGAACGCAGTCTCTAAGGGGAATCACACCAAAGTTCAAGGCATGGTGGACACAGTTATGTCTTCCAACTGCCACACAAATGACCACAATTAAAACCAAAACACTTTCACATAGCCCTCGTCTTCTTCCATGTAGACACTCATCAAATCCTCTGGCTGGACGTTTCCAAAAGGGGTGAAGTCCAAGACCCTGTCCAAAATATGCTCCCTCGCCCCTATTTTGCCTAAGGTCAGTGTGGCCTAAACACCTTTCCTGTGAACCAGGAGTGATCAAATAGGCCTGACCTTATTACTGCTCCACTTCTCCAATTTGAGGCCTACTGACTGCCAGGTATAAATTCTTTATATGAATGGGAGTCATAAAAAAACCCAAGCATCTATGGTCTAGCCTTTGCAGGCCAGGATGGAGGTCAGGAACCTTACAGAAGATGGCGAGAGACTTCATACACAATGACTGCTATTTTGACCATTTTGTATTTGTAGCACACATGGAATCTTACCTTAGATCCATCAGGTGTTAAGAATCTAAGCAGCAGCCTCACACAGGTTCACGAGGCTGATTCAGACACATCCCTTTTGGAAGCAATTAAGCAAAGAGCCACAGGTGATGCCCATTCATTTCCATTTGAAAACTGTTTTCTTAAGGCTTCACAAAGGGGTGGCCTGAGGCAAAGACCTTCCTGACATTCAGGGCAATGAAGCAATAGGTAAGCAAATGGCCCAAAGCAAGGATTCTCCACTGAGACTTTACTGGTCACATTGATATCTGAGTTTTCTGAGATCCTCCCATTCCCTTCAGTTATCATGTACATGGCCATGTCACAGTGCTTGGAGGTGGTACATATCTTGGACACAAAACCATGAGCCAATTCTTGAGAGTGGCCAGAATTCAGGAAGAAAACAGAAACGTAGTAAGATAGTAGGTGTTGCCCATCCATAAGGCAAGTCACAGTCCATGCGTTAATTGGGCAGGATGAATGCTGGGAAACTTTCTACAAGACAGGAAACATCCATTGATGCATTTTCTTTTCTAATGTCTACAACCACGGACACAGTGGGAGAAACAGACATAGAAACACTCGCCTTGTCAAACAATTTACTAGAAAAAGTCCATTCCAATCCAAACAAACCACCTTTCCTACCTATTCTCAGAACATGAGACAAAACCACACACTCACACCCACACCCACAATGGAACCTCCTTCCCCCAAGTAGGTTTGTAACTATCCAGAGTGTCCTTTGACTGGTGGGTCATACTATGTTCCCCTGATATGGCCTATCCATTCTCAGATCTGGTCTCCTTGGCCAACTCTGTGACGTTGTCAGGAGCATGTGGAGAGCCACTACCTACTTTCTCAGGAAAGGTCCCTGGCATGTGGCCATCCTCACATCAGTAGGTACCAAGAAAGACTGACTCTGTCCTTAGTAACACCAAACAAGTGAGCCCACTGGGACTGGGACTTGGATTGGCTCTCAGTGCCTGGCTTCCTGGATCCCAAGTTTAAAGTGTTCCATCACCAAGGAAGTGAGGTAGGTTACTTCCTTCAGGAATTTAATGAGGTCACTGCCTTGGCAAACACATTGTCCTAACAGTTGCTTCCAAGGGTTCCATGAGATGGAGGCTGCCCCTACTTCCTGTGACATTTTCACAAGTTAGAATGATATATAAATCAAAGGCACCAAGAAACAGCGCTCCACAAAGGCCTGGTTTGGTCCGTCTCCTGTACATTAAGAGAGAGGCTGATTCAGCCACATCCCTTCATCCTGACCAGGTTTTTTGGCAATGGAAGATGACTTTTGCTCTCTCAGGTCCTTCATAGCTGCCTACATCTTCTTCAGGGATCATTTCTGCATGGACCTTTGAGGTTCTCAGCAAGTGGAAGATCCCCTACATCCCTATATTTTAAGGCCAACTCTGTCCCTGCTCTTCTCTAAAGTTAGATTGAGAGATCACTGTGTGGTTACGGTTAATAACAGTTTCGATTTGGGTTAGGAATCATTCTGCAGGATGAATAATGGTATTGGGAATCTGTGATATTTATAAGAATATAGACGTGAGTTAAAAGTATGGAAACAGAAATCTAGGTAAGATTTGCATCCCAGAAGGGCATTGAGACCTTGATTGGGATACTTAGCAATGTTATACTTTCTGCACAAATGTCTCAGATAAATCCATACACAATGGCATAGGACGTTGTACCTTGGATGATTGAATGTCGAAGAGAACCTCCAGTCAAAAAGGGATAGTCGGTGGAATTAGGAAGATAGTCAGTAGGTTTAGAAAGAAGGGTGAGAATAAGATTTGGAAAAAAGTTCTTTACCAATAGGGTTTCGGTTAGAGAGTGAATATTAATGTCAGCCCATGTTAAGTGTCAGTCACAATAATGAATTTGGGAAAATATGTAGGAAAGGAGGTATCAATAGAGACCTTAGGAAATCAGGCAAATTATTAAGTGAGTCATAGGATTAGGCATTTTCAACAGGGTTGAGGTTGAATATATAACCTTAGGAAGAAAGAAATATGTAGTCACCAATAGAATTGACATTTGAGAGCATTAGGCAACCTGGACATGAATGTTTTTAGTAATTCATGCTCACTTTCTATTTAGGCTTTGTTGAAAATAAATAAAATAGGTACTTGTCTCTTCCTGTTTTTCTGTATGCTTAAGAAAACACTCTTGAAATCTTGAAAAATTTTTGCTAATCTTGTTCCCAGAATGTGCTGTCCCCAACTGCCAAACTGCAGAATGTACACCCTCACCCGTTTACATGAAAACCGCCCACTTGCCCTGACCCATTAATAAACTTCCCTCCCTGCCCTCTTCAAGAAAAGTATATAAGCTCTGCTTAAGCTGTTCTCAGTGCTCTCTGCTCTATTCAAGTGAGGTCTGAGCCCCAGAATTTTGGACGCTTTGCTGTTGCATGAGACAGTGTCTTGGTGGTCTCTTCCTCCAATGGTCGCCTGACCATTACATCTGAGGGCCCCAGCGAGTTCCAGCAGCGTTGGACGAAAGACCCCCAAAAGGCTCATCTCAGGATAAGTAAGGCGCCACTTTCTTGTTTCAGGTTTCAGGTTAGGGATGGGCAAAATGGCTATTGGTGATGAGCATGAGCTCTGTCTGACGGTGGCTGACAGAAGTGTCACAGAGCCACAGGCCACGTCTCTGGGGGACGCCCCAGAGAACTCGGGAAACCGAGTAACAATAGTCTCCTAAACTCAGTGATATTTTGTTTTGGATTCGGTATTGTCAGCCCATCAGGTTTTCCTGGCTACTCAGTCCTGTTCTCAGTATTGGACGTCCATTGCCTGTCTTTATTGTCTTGTCTTGTCTGTGTCGTGTGTCATTGCTTTCACTATTTGTGTATCTTTCATATGGGACAGAGCACTTCAATGCCTCTGTCCATGAACCTTGATCACTGGACCAAAGTCTCCTTAAAAGCTCAGAATCTTCTTTTTTTCAGTAAAACGTCAGATCTGGAAGACTCTATGTGTCTCAGAATGACCCACCTTTGGAGTCGGATGGCCCCCAGAAGGATCTTTCTACTTCACACTAATTCAAAAACTCAGAGATATTGTCTTTCAGCCGGGGCCACATAGCCATCAAGATCAACAGCAATATATCTTTAGTTTGCAGGACCTCTGCAAATCTCCTCTTCCATGGTTGAAGCCTTTCCTTGTCCCTGTCCCCGTTCCTACTGGTTCTCCCACTTTTCTATCTCTCAAACCCTCTGCTCCCCCTCCTCCACCCTCTGTTGTCCCTGAGTCTCAAGACTCTACTGGACTCTCTTCCCCCTCCTTATGCCCTGCCCTTGTCCTCCAACCCCAAACACCCTCTAAGTGATTCCCCTGCTGCTGACTCAGACTCTCCACCATTGGAGGAATATAGGCCAGCCCAGCGCCCTCCAGGTGACTACCCCACGGCACACACAGCCCCTCCTTCCTTGGAGGTAGCTGGCCCGGCCAAAAGAACACAAAGTACTCGCCGGGGGGGTTAAACTTTGAAGTGGATACAGGGTAAGTATACTCAGCCCTTAAGGCCCCATTGGGCCATCTATCAAACAAAAAGGACTCTACTTCAAGGGGCTAATGGCAGTAAATATGGGGCTTAGACAACTAAGAGGACCATGGACCTGGGAAAGAAAAAATCCATCACTCGTTCCTAGTAATCCCAGAATGCCCGACCCCATTGATGGGCACACATCTGCTCAAAAAGCTCCAGGCCAGAATAACTTTTAACACTGAAGGCCCCCAAGTGAAATTTCTAAATTTTTCAGTAAAAACTCCTATATTCACGGCTTTTACTATGTCAGTAGAAGATGAACATCAACTTGTCAAACCCCCCAAGACTGATCAAACAGGCAAGCTACCCCGAAAATGGATAACAGATTACGCAGATGCCTAGGAAAAAAACTGCTGGGTTACACGTAGCCGTGAAACATCCTCCAATAACAGTGGAGTTAAAAACTTCAGCCCCCCCATCAATGTCAAAAAATATCCTCTGAGCAAAAAAGCTAAAGATGGGATAAGGCCCCATATTCAGAAATATCTGGCCTTAAGGGTCCTAAGGCCCTGTCATTTGAACTGGAACACTGCCCTGTTACCAGTATAAAAATCCAGGAACCGGGGACTATCGCACCGTTCAAGACCAAAGAGTGATCTACAACAGAGTGCAGGACATTCACCCCACAGTACATAATCTGTACAATCTGCTTAGCACTCTGAACCATGAGCGGAAATGGTATACTGTTCTGGACTTAAAAGATGCTTTCTTTTGCTTGCCTCTGCATAAAGATAGTCAGTTGCTATTTGATTTCGAGTGGGTAGACCCAGAAACCGGGACGTCTGGTCAACTAACATGGACTAGACTCCCACAGGGGTTCAAAAACTCCCCCACTCTCCTTGATGAAGCCCTCCACAGAGACCCCAACAACTTCAGAACTATGCACCCTGACGTCACCCTGCTTCAATATGTCGATGACCTGCAACTGGCAGCCAACACCAAGAAAAACTGTGAGTCTGGAACCCAATTATTAATTTACGAGCTTGCTCAACTCTGGTATAGTGCTTCTGCCAAAAAAGCCCAAATTTGCCAGCAAGAAGTAATCTTCCTGGACTATTCCCTTAGGGGCAGTAAGCGATGGCTCACTGAGACCAGAAAACAATCCATTGAGCAGATACCACCCCCATCTAACAGCAGACAACTCAGAGAGTTTCTTGGGACTGCTGGCTTATGCAGCTTATGGATACCTGGGTTTGCGTCCTTAGCTGCTCCTTTATACCCGCTGTTAAAGAGAGATGCCCAATTCTAATGGACCCCTGAGCACCAGCAAGCTTTTGATAACATCTAAGGACACTGACACTGAAACCCTCAACTTCACTGAGTCCAGCTTGCATTTTCAGAAAGCCCTAAACTAAGTTAAAAATGTCCATCAACTCACTCACCTTGGTTCAAAGAAACTGCAGGCATTCCTGAAGGATCAAGAACAGAGTTTTCCACTAACCGACTCAGAGCGAAAGAAATAACTGAACGGGTATCAAAAGCCTGCCGGGTCTGTCAATTGGTTAATGCTTACCCTTCCAACTTTCCTGCAGGAAAGCACCTACAAGAAACCAGACCAGGACAATTCTTGGAAGTGGACATTACTGAAATTAAGCCAGGAAGTTATGGACTTAAATATCTCCTAGTCTTTGTAGATACATTTTCAGGATGAATTAATTGAAGCCTTCCCCCCACACACACACACACACAAAAAAAAAAAAAAAAAAAACAACAACAAAATAAATGGCACAAATGGTGGTCAAGAAGATCCTGAAAGATATTTTTCTAAGATACGGACTGGCTAAGGCAATAGGGTCTGATAATGGACTGGCGTTAATTGCACTGGTAAGTCAGGGATTAGCCAGGACCCTGGGGATTAATTGGAAATTACATTGTGCTTATAGACCCCAGAGCTCAGTACAGGTAAAAAAAAAAAATAATAGAACCATTAAAGAGACTTAACAAAATCAAGCTTAGAGATCGGCATAAAAGATCGATCTATTCTCCTGCTTTATGCACTGTTTCATGCAAGAAATACTCATACTCCTCTGTTTCCTTGTGTAACCTCACCCCCTATGAAATTCTCTATGGTCCCTCCTCCAGTAAGGGACCTAACCCAAACTCTAAGACCTAACGATCCCTTCCATACCCCCTTGCTTGACAGACTTAAAGCTCTTGAAAGAAATCAGCAATATCTGTGGAAACATCTGGCCACTGCCGACCAACCTGGGGACGAGGGGACTCCATATCGATACCAAGTAGGAGACTTCGTCTACATTAGACGACATCAGGTGTCATCCCTGGAACCCCACTGGAAAGGACCATATAAGGTGCTACATATAACACCTACAGTGGTAAATGTAGACGGAATCACTTCATGGATCCATGTCTCTCATCTCTGGCCTGCGCCCTGTCCAAAATCTGACTGGAAACTGGAAAAGACTGGTAACCCTTTCAAATTGCATATTCGCCATGTGGATAAGGCTACAGACTCTCCCCTTGGCCAAGAGTAGTCCTAACCCTCATCAGCCTGTTCAGCAGTAATGGCTGATCACAAATCCTACTGTACAAGAAGTATGGTCTATCTTGCATACAGCCCCTTTAGGGACATGGTGGCCATCTCTCCACCCAGACATTTGTCAGCTGGCTATAGGTCTTTCCTATTGGGATATCCCTGATGAAGGGGATCCAACTAAAATTCCAATAAATCCTTTCCGTATCATAGGTAATAGAAACAAACATTATGGATGTAGGGACACGAGAGCCAGATGCAGGTTGGCTAGCCTAGATTACTATGTTTGCCCAGCGGACTATCAAAGCCACAAACAGACATGGCTGTGTGTGGGAAATGCCGACTTCTTCTGTAAGTCATGGGAATGTGAGCATACGGGGTGCCTGGTGGAACCCAAACTCCTCATCAAATTCAATACACAGCATTGGCCATATTACCATTTACACAACCAATACCGATGGCCCCCAGAGGGGTCTCTAGATCCTAAAATTCTCCGTGACCTTTTTAACTTCGGCAAGTGCTCAAAGGGTGGAAGGAAATTCCCCTAAGTGGAGGCATTTTCCCTCCTTCGCTCACATCCTGAACTATGCTTATCCAATAGATCCTCACCCTCAGCTTTCTGCTCCAGACTCTCTGCTGTCACTCCCACTTCAGCAACCTGATTTCTTCCCTCAAATTACTAGATCAAAAACCCAAACCGCCGGTTCTCAGATTATTGCCCCCTTGCTGAGGTAGCAGGTACTGAGGTACCCATCCACCCACTCACTACTCTCTTCTCCTGTCAGTGCCCGCACCAGGTCCCACCAGGTCCTCTTACCAGCTAACCCAAAGCTCAAACCAGCTAATGAGAGCCCTCAGACCCCTATCCAAGATGTAATGAAAATGGCCTTTAAAGTTGCTCCGTCATCACTGAAAACAGGTTACTAAGAATTTAAAGTCCCTCACAGGCTTTTTGGGATACAAACTCCCATCTTCCCCTCTGCTCTATCTGTTCTACTGCTCAAGTTTTGTTGCCTGGAAAATTCCAAACCCCTTTCCCATTATTCTTTTACATCTTTCCTTCCTCATGCTCAGACCCAAGGTGCTGCTCTCAGACCCGCCTTCCCTGTCTTCCCCGTCTATACCAGGCCCACAGAAAAGTCTTAACTGACCTTCTCCAGCAGTCTTCACCATGGCTGACTTTAGGACTTTCAGCCTAAGAGTCCCTATAAAAGAGTTCAATGTAGATAAACTTCCCCTTTTCGTGTTTCCCTGTTCTATTTGGCCACTGGCTGGAAAAATCAGCACTCCTAAGCTAGACTCCCCCTTACTAGTTTTTCACAAAACATGTGAACAAGGCCTCTGGCCTTGAGCTGGGGCTTCACAGACATGGTTACATTTCTAAGATAAATAAGTTACCAAATGAGCTCCATTGTTACAGCTGGCAGTGAGAAAAAAAAAAAAGAGAAGAAAAAAACTCTCCCACTCCAGGTGTCCTTAAAATGTTAACTTGCCCAGAACAGATGAAAAAAACAATAGAAACGAAAACTTCTTTTTGTGAACTTATGCAGACTGTGAACTTCTGAGCCCCTTCCCTTACATGTTGGGTACAAAATTCGGAAACTACCTGAATTTGGAGATCAGGTGACTAATTGATTACAACAGAAGCAATGCCCTCTAAATCCGTTGCAACCAAATAGGTATGTTTCGCTGTCTTCGGTGCTATCTTAGGTGCTTGAATTGTCCGTCCTTACAACAGTATAATTCTATATACTTAAACATTGTTTATGTTTTCATAAAATGGTCAACAGATGTGATTAATTATGTAATGTTCAGATGTTTCCCAGAGTGCTCTATCATGAGGCATGTTAATTTAAATATCAAATAGGGGGGCATAGAACCCGGTTCCTCTGGGAACCTGTATCCCTCACTTTAGCCATCCTATTAGGAAAAGGAGCTGCTGCAGGTGTGGGCACAGGAAGCACTGTCCTAGTCCATGTGACACAACAAATGACCCGATGAGAAGCAGCAATAGACCAAAATTTAAAGATATTAAAAACCTCCATCACAGTTTTATAGGAATCTTTAACCTCTCTCTCTGAAATTGTTTTACAGAACATGCGAGGGTTGGACCTCCTCTTCGTGAGAGAAGGGGGCTTTCGTGCTGCATTGAGGGAAAAAGTTGATTTTATGCCGACCATACTGGAGTTGTAAAAAAATCTATGAGTAAATTAAGAAGACGCCTAGAAGAGCATCAACAAGAGAGAGATGCACAAAAAGGGTGGCTTGAGTCTTTGTTCACACAGTCCCCCTGGTTAACTACGCATTTATCAGCCCTGGCCAGTCCATTAATAATCCTCATTTCATTGCTAATTGTAGGACCCTGTTTGCTCAACCATCTAGTTTCCTTTCTACAAGCTTAAATTGGATAAGTTAAACTTATGGTAATCAGACAACAATATACCTCACTAGAAGACATAAAATGTGAGACCCCGCAATGCTCATTTTTATGATTAAAATTAACCAGAATAAGAAGTGGGGAATGAAAGGTTAATAAAATATGTACTTTTAACTTCTTGTTTTTCTGTATGCTTAACAAAATACTGAAGAAATCTTGAAAACTGTTTGCTAATCTTGTTCCCAGAATGTGCTGTCCCCAATTGCCAAACTGTTGAATGTACTCCCTCTCCCATTGGCATGCAAACCACTCACTTGACCTGACCCATCAATAAATTTCCCTCCCTGCTCTCACCACGTAAATTGCATAAGCTCTGCTTAAGCTGTTCTTAGGGCTCTCTTCTCTATTCAAGTGAGCTCTGAGCCCCAGCATGCTGGACCCCCAATAAACCCTTTGCTGTTGCATGAGACAGTCTCTTCGTGGTCTCTTTTCCGATGCTCGCCCGACCTTTACATTGGTACAATCATAAGTGTGAACATTCCTATGTGTGTCCAGAATATTACTATAATAAATAATATATGTACATCAGGTAATAGGAGTTTTTCTTCCACCATTTCTGGGAGCAATATTTTGAAGATATATGAATTAGTATTTTGGGTAGAAATAGGTGTACCATTTGTCTATGAATATAGAGATAATGCATGAATAGACAATACTGTGAATTAATAATATTACTGGTTCCAACTTTAAATAATGGATTGAATTGATATCTGAAAATATACAGGAAACCTTATATTGATATACTACATTTAATCCTACCCGTTATACATCTGAATGAAATATTAGGGTTATGGATTTTCATGAAGAGTGTTTGAGTTTTGCTTCAAAAGTGATTATGGAAATTGAAAATAATGTGTTTGGAAAGAAGTCTCATGAAAAGACCAGTCCAGAAATCTGGAGGTATGCATGTGTTCTGAAGCAGAAAGTGATTTAAAGTGAAACAAACGCCTATATATTTGCTAACTTGTGGATGATAAATATATACGATGATGTGCAGAAATTGAAGAAATAGTAATGTACCAGTGTTGAATAAAAATGAACGTTAAAATACACATCATGTCCCATAGGAATCTACTTGAATTGATGTTAAACTGCGTCCGTTAATGTAGAAATATTAGAATTTGTATGCACCATTCACTGAAGTTAGTTTTCAGTACTAGGAAACAAATATGTATTTCAGGTAGATGAGTATTTCTGAGAATAATCTTGTGAAAAGTTGATTATAAATCCACATACATGAACATGAATGAATTCAGGGAGTGTATAATAAGACTCATACATTTCATATTTTGAAAAATCTGGAGAGTATATATATATATATATATATACACACACACACACACACAAACTGAGACTATAAAAATAGCAATATATATGCCAATTGAAATTCACCATGAAATATACATCATCCACAGATTCAAAAATATTCATGTTACTGAAGATAGATTTATGTATAATGTTGTTTAACTAGGAAGTTTACCCATACATTGAATTTTCAGTTCCAACAGCATTTAGGAGGAGTAATCTCTTCTCACATTTTGTATCTGCCAAGTCAGCCACCTCACAAGAATGTACGTGTGATACCAGGTAGGATTCTATATGTGCATATAAAAATACGTGTGCTGAATAGGCTACAGAGAGAGGGAGACAGGAATTCACATATTTGTTAACTTTAAAAACACATGGATAACTATTTCAACAGAAAATTGACTAGATTTATAACACCTACCCTTTTTATGCAAAAGGCAAGTCCAACTATACACCATGCCTCCTCTGAACTGCTTGGATTTCTATTCTTTTTGGGTTATTTTTCTCCATCATATTAGGAGTAGTAGTCAGAGTCCAGTAGGTTATGAGTTAGTGTCAGGGATCAGTATTTCAAATGGAAAATAGAATAATGAATCAAATGTGTATGCAAATATATGCTACACAAAAATCTTCCCACTCTCATCCAGAACAAATCCTTGACATTACCTTCTCCTGAAGTAAGTCACAATTAGAATAGAAGAGTTAGAAAATCTGTGAATACATATCTTGAGTGGAAAATACTCAGAGTTCAGAACCTTGGAGGTGGTAGAGGAGTTTCCAAAAGTAAGGGACATGGTAAACACTCCTCTAACATGGAGGTCTGCTGGCATAAAGACATCTTGAGAAACTGCCTCTGAGGTTGGGCACTTGAAACATACGTTATTTTCAGGAGCTTTAGCTTCCTTTGTAGTGAGACAATAAAATCTGGGTCTGCATCTATGTGACCTGGAGGATATGGTTTCTTATTTTCCAGTGAACATGAGGCAGCAGTGCTGAATTCACTCTTTTAGGTAAACAGTGGCCACTGGGGTCTAATTGTCTCCCAATGTGGACTGTGGAGCCATTTGGTCATCCTCCACTTTTCGTGGTGTTTCCTGCTGTTGCACTGGGAGTTTGGTATTTGCTTCACAAAATACAAGAAGTTCAACAGGGATACAGTGCTGGAGGGAGTTCTGTCACGTGTTGTGGGTCAGGGTCTGCAGGAGAATGCAACAACCAGGCTTCTTTCCCACATACCTTGCCCCCTTGTCCATAGCAACTTGATCCTGAACATGGCCCTGAATCCTCTCAATATAAAAACATGCTTTTACATATTCGGGTCTCCTGGCTGCACCATGTTAGTCACAAAAAATTTGGAAGCCAATGAGAAATCCACATGGCCATAACACAGATGTATTATCACACAACTGCAGACCACTTCTCTAGGCCCAATACTCTGCAGGCTCTAACTTGCTTGCCCCCATGTCCATAGCAACTTGATTCTGAACATGGCCCTGAAATCTTTCAATATAAAAACATGCTTTTACATATACGGGTCTCCTGGCTTCACCATGGCAGTCACAATGAATTTGGAAGCCAATGGCAGAACCACATGGTCACAACACAGATGTATTATCACAAAACTGTACACCATTTCTCTAGGCCCACAACTCTGCAGGCTATAACTCAATGGCATCTCTGTTCTACACCATTTTCATGAAACCCAGTGAATTAAGGCAGGGTCTGGTACACTCAAGATCAGCAACAGGACATCCAAAGGTTCTCCAGTGCCACCTGGTCATGGGAATTTTAAAAATTTCATGGTATTTATCTGGCCATTTTTCAAGGATGAAGTTGGAGGCACTGTGGGTTTCAATTCATTCAGGAACCATTAAATGTTGAGGAAGTTCATTTCAAAGAAAGCTCTGGAGAACTCTCACAGGCAAGGCTTCCAAAAGAGTGGCCAAAAGGTCACATGAAGCCAGGCACATTGAGGTCTCCAATGTGAGGTCCATGTGTGTTTTGACTCAAAACTATCCCTGCCAAGTCTTTCAGAATAAAATCATGTGATATACTGGCTGAGATTCCCAGTACTCTTTGGAAAACCACCCTGGGCCTAGATCTCAGTTTCCAAGGGTGACTTTCATGCGTGGCCTCCTAAAATCCCAACACTTTTCATGGCAATACTTCTCTGAGGTCAATTCCAGAACGCAGTCTCTAAGGGGAATCAAACCAGAGTTCAAGCCCAGGTTGACCCAGTCATCTCTTCACACCGCCAATCAAATGAACACAATTAAAAACAAAACACTATCACATGGCCCCATCTTCTTCCTTATAGACACTCATCATAACCTCTGGTTGGAGCTTTCAATGAGGGGCACATTCCAAAAGAGTGTCCAAAATAAGCTCCCTTGCCCCTCATTTGGCTCAAGTCAGGGTGGGAAGGACACCCTTCCTGTGAACCAGGAGTGATCAAATAGGCCTGTCATTAATACTGCTCCGCTTTTCCAATTTGAGGCCTTCTGACTGTGGGGTTTAGATTCTTTATGTGAACTGGAGTCATGAGAAAAGACAAGCACCTCTGCAGAGATTTGAAGAACTCATTTGACCAAAAGAATCGCTATTCTCACTTGATTGATTTCAGGAACCTAACAGAGAAAGGCAATAGAATTCATTCACAATGACTGAAATTTTTTGCGAATTTGGTTTTGGTTTCACACATGGGATCTTTCTTTAGATCCATCAGGCCCTGAGAATCTAAGCCACAGCCTCACACAGGGCCAAGAGCCTGATTCAGACACATCCCTTTCCGAAGCAATTTAGCAAGAGCCACAGGTGATGCCCATTCATTTCCATTTGAAAACTGTTTTCTTCAGGCTTCACAAAGGGGTAGCCTGAGCCCAACATCTTCCTGACATTCAGGGCAACAGAACAATAGGTAAGCAAAAGGCCCAAAGCATGGTATCTCCACTGAGACTTTTCTGGTCACACTCATATCTGAGTTTTCTGAGATACTGGCCATTCCCTTCAGGTATCCAGTACATGGACATGTCAAAGACCGTGGAGTTGGTACATATCTTGGACACAAAACAATGAGACTATTCTGGAGAGTTGCCAGAATTCAGGAAGAAAACAGGGACTTAGGAAGGTAGTAGGTTTTGCCAATCCATAAGGCAAGCTGCAGTCCTTTCATAAATTGGGCAGGATGAATGCTGGGAATCTTTCTACTACACAGGACACATCCATTGTTGCATTGTCTTTTCTCATGTCTACAACCACGGACACAGTGGGATACACAGACATAGAAACACTCACCTTGTCAAATGACTTACTAGAAATAGTTCACTGAAAACCAAACAAACCGCCTTTCCTACCTATTCTCAGAACAAGAGAAAAAACCACACACCCACACTCACAATGGCACCTCCTTCCCCTAAGTAGGTCTGTGACTATCCGGAGTGTTCTCTGACTGGTGGGCAATACTATGTTCCCCCGAAATGGCCTGTATTCTCTCAGATCTGGTTTCCTTGGCCAACTATGTGAAGTTGTCAGGAAAAAGTGGTGAGCCACTACCTGCTTTCTCAGGAAAGGTCCCTCTTCAGAGCTCTCCTGGCATTTGGCCATCCTCACATCAGTAGGTACCAAGAAAGACTGACTCTGTCCTTGGTAAATCCAAACAAGTGAGCCCACTGGGACTGGGACTGGAACTGCATCTGGGTGCCTGGCTTCTTGGATACCAAGTTCAGAGAGTTCCATCACCAAGGAAATGAGGTATGACACTTTCTTTGGAACTGAATGAGGTCACTGCCTTGGCAACCACTTGGTCCTAACAGTTGCTTCCAAGGACCCCATGAGATGGAGGCTGCCCCTTCTTCCTCTGACACTTTCACAATTTAGAATGGTATATCAACCATAGGCACACACACAGGCCTGGTTTGGTCCATCTTCTCCACAATAAGAAGAGAGAGGCTGATTCAGACACATCCCTTCATCCTGACCAGGTGGTTTGTCATCGAAGATGACTTTTGCTCTTTCAGGTCCTTCATACCTGTCTACAACTTCTCCAGGTATCATTTCTGCATGGACCTTTGAGGATCTCAGCAGGTGGAAGTTCCCCTACTTTTCTGTATTGTAAGAACAACTTTGTCCCTGCTCTTCTGTAAAATGAGATTGAGGGAACAGTGTATGTTTAGGGTTAATAACAGGTTTGATTTCGATTTGTGTTAGGAATCATTCTTCTGGATGAATAATGGTATTGGGAACCTGGTATATTTACAAGAATGTAGAGGTGAAACATAAGTATGAAAACAGAAATCCAGGTATGATTTTAAACCCATAAGGGCATTGGGCCCTTGATTGGGATACTTAGCTTTGAATTATGTTCTGCACAGATGTCTCAGATAATTTGATATACAATGGCATAGGACCTTGTACCTTGGAAGATTGAATGTAGAAGAGAACATCCCTTCAAAAAGGGATAGTCGGTAGGATTAGGAAGATAGTCGGTCGTTTTAGGAAGAAGAGTGAGTATATGATTTGGAACAAAAGTTCTTTAGCAATAGGATTTCAGTTAGAGAGTGAATGTATATGTCAGCACACATGAAGAGCCAGTCACGATGATGAAGTGGGGAAAACATGTAGAAAAGAAGATATCAATAAAGATATTACGAAATCAGGGAAAGTATAAAGTGAGTGAGAGGATTAGACATTTTCAACAGGCTTGAGGTTGAATCTTAGAAAGAAACAAATATGAAGTCACCAATAATATTGACATTTGAGAGCATTAGGCACCCTGGACATGGATGTTTTTAGTAATCTATGTTCACATTTCATTTAGGCTTTGCTTGGTTCAATCATAAGTGTAACATTTACATTTTTGTCCAGAATATTATTGTGACAATATGTATATGTAGATCAGGTGACATAAGTATTTCTTCCACCATTTTTGGTAGCAATATACTGAAGACATAAAATTAGTATTGGGCGTACAAAGAGGTGTACCCTATGTCTATGAATATAGAGATAAAGCATAAATAGACCATACTGTGAATAAGTAATATAACTTGTTCCAACTTAATATAATGGGATGAACTGATATCTGAAAAATTACTGGAAATCTTATATGCATATACAATCATTCATTCCAACCAGTTATTCATCTAATGTCAATATTAGTGTTTTGGTTTATCATGAAGAGTGTGTGAGTTTTACTTCAAAAGTGATTATGGAAATCGAAAATAATGTGTTTGGAAAGAAGTCTCATGAAAAGACCAGTCAAGAAACCCTGACAATACATGTGTTGTGAAGTAGGAAGTGATTAAAGTTTAAAGAAATGCCTACAAATTTGTGAAATTGTGGATGAAATACATATCTTATGATGAGCAAAAACTGAAGAAATAATAATGTACCAGTGTTGAATATAAATGAACATCATATTATATATCATGTCCCATTGGGATCTACTTGCATTGGTGATAGACTGGATCAGTTCCTGTAGAATTATTAACATTTGTATGCACCATTCACTGAAGTTAGTTTTCAGTACTAGGAAACAAATATGTATTTAAGGTGGATGAATATTTCTGAGACTAATATTTTGGAAAGTTTATTATAAATCCACATGCATGAACATGAATGAATTTAGAGAGTGTATATAAGACACATATATTTCATATTTTGAAAAATATGGAGAGTGTATATATATATATATATATATTTATATATATATATATATATATACACACACCCACACACACACACAAAAAAAACACACACAGACATTTAAAAGTAGCAATATATATGCCAATCGAAATTCATCTTTAAATATATATCATCCACAGATGCAAAAATATTTATTTTACTGAACATGAGTTTATGTATAATGATGTTCTACTAGGAAGTTCCCCTATAGGTGGAATTTTCAGTTCCAACAGCAATTTGGAGGAGTGATCTCTTCTCACAATTTGTATCTGCCAAGTCATCCACCTCACAAAAATGTACATGTGATACCAGGTAAGATTCTATAAGTGCATATGAAAATACATGTGATGAATAGGCTACAGAGAAAGGGAGACAGGAATTCACATATTTGTTTAATTTAAAAACACATGGTGAACTATTTCAATTAAAAATTGACTAGATTTATAACACCTACCATTTATCATGCAAAAGGTAAGTCCAAGTATGCAGCATGCCTCCTCTGAACTGCTTGTATTTCTATTCTGTTTGGGTATTTTTCTCCATCATATTAGGATTAGTAGTCAGAGGATAGTAGGGTATGGGATAGTGTCAGGGATTCAGTATTTCGAATAGAAAATTGAAAATGAATGCCATGTGTATGCAAATATGTGCTACACAAATATCTTCCCACTCTCATCCAGAGCAATGCCTTGACATTACCTTCGCCTCATGTATGACACAATTAGAGGAGAAGAGTTAGAAAATCTGTGAATACATATCTGCAATGGAAACTGCTCAATTTTTACAAATTTGGAGAAGGTAGAGGAGTTTCCAAAATTAAGGGACAATGTAAACTCTCCACAAACATGGAGCTCTGCTGGCCTAAAGAGTTCTTAAGAAACTGCCTCTGAGGTTGGGCACATGAAATATATGTTGTTGTCAGGAGCTTTAGCTTCCATTGTAGTGAGACCATCCAAGCTGGGTCTGCATTTTTGTGACCTTTGTGAGCACATGGTTTCTTGTTTTCCAATGAACATGAGGCAGCATTGCTAAATTCTCTCTTTGTAGGTAAACTGTGACCAATGGGGGCTAAGTGTCTCCCCGTGTGCACTGTGAACCCATTTGGTCATCCTCCACTTTTCGTGCTGTTTCTTGCTGCTGCACTCGCAACTTGGCATTTGCTTCATGAAACAAGGAGTTCAACTGAAACACAGTGCTGGAGTGAGTTCTGTCACGTGTGGTGGGTCAGGGTCTGCAGGAAAATGCACCAACCATGCTTCTATCCCACCAGCTTGCCTCCTTGAGCATAGCAACCTGATTCTGAACATTGCCCTGAAACTCCTACATATAACAAGATGCCTTTTCAGAGAAGGGTCTGCTGGCTGCACCATATCAGTCATAATCCATTTGGAAGCCAAAGGCAGATCCACATGGCCAAACCACAGATTTTTTATCACACACCTGCCCACAACTTCTCTAGGTCCACTACTCAGCAGGCTCGAACTTACTTGCATCTCTTTTCTATACCATTTTCATGAAAACCAGTCAATCAAGGCACCTTCTGGTATATTCATAATCAGAAACAGGACATCCAAAGGTTTTCCAGTGCCACCTGCTCATGGGAATTTTAAACATTTCATGGTATTTATCTAACCATTTTTAAAGGATGAAGTTGGAGGCACTGTGGGTTTCAATTCATTCAGGAACCATTAAATGTTGAGGAAACTCATTTTAATGAAAGCTCTCGAGAACTCTCACAGGCAAGGCTTCCAAAAGAGTGGCCAAAAGTTCACATGAAGCCAGGCCCATTGAGGTCTACAATATGAGGTCCATGTTTGTTTTGACTCTCAACTATTGCTGCCAAGTCTTTCAGAATAAAATCATGTGATATCCTGGCTGAGATTCCCAGTGCTCTGTGGAAAGCAACCCTGGGTCAAGACTCATTTTCCAAGGACTACCCTCATGCGTGGCCTCCTAAAATCCCAACACAACTCATTGCAATACTTCTCTAAGATCAGTTCCAGAATGCAGTCTCTAAGGGTAATTACGCCAGAGTTCCAGCCCACGTGGACCAATTCATCTCTTCCAACCGCCACACAAGTGACCACAATTAAAACCAAAACACTCCCACATGGACCTCATCTTCTTCCATATAGACACTCATCATTACCTCTGGCTGGAGGATTCTATGAGGGGCACAGCCCAAGACAATGTCCAAAAGAAGCTTCCTTACCCCTCATATGCCTAAAGACCCGGACTCCCTTCCTGTGAACCAGGAGTGATCAAATAGGCCTGCCGTTAATACTGCTCCACTTCTGCAATTTGTGGCCTAGTGACTGTGGGGTTTAGATTCTTTTTGTAAATGGGAGTCATGAGAAAACCCAAGCACCTATGGGCTAGACTCTGCAGGGCTTTGAAGAACTCATTTGACCCAAAGGATCCCTATTCTCACTTGATGGAGGCAGGAACATTACAGAGGAAGACGAGAGACTCCATCCACAATGACCGCTCTTTTGGCCATTTTGGTTTTGGATGCACACATGGGATCCTTCTTTAGACCCATCAGGTGCTGAGAATCAAAGCCACAGCCTCACACAGGGCCAAGAGGCTGATTCAGACACAGCCCATTCTAAAGCAATTAAGCAAAGAGCCCAAGGTGATGCCCATTCATTTTCATTTGAAAACTGTTTTCTTCAGGCTTCAAAAAGGGGTGGCCTGAGTCAAAGAACTTCCTGACATTCAGGGCAACAGACAAATAGGTAAGCAAAAGACCCAAAGCAGGGTTTCTCCATTGAGACTCTCCTGGTCCCAATGATATCTGTGTTTTCTGACATGCTCTCATTCCCTTCAGCTATCCAGTACATAGCCATGTCACAGATCTTGGAGGTAGTTCATATGGTGGACATAAAATCATAAGCCTATTCTGAAGAGTGGCCATAATTCTACGAAGAAAACAGGAACTTTGGAAGATAGTAGGTGTTGCACATCCATAAGGCAATCCACAGTCCATTCATAAATTAGGCAGGATGAATGCTGAGAAGCTTTCTACTAGACATGACAAATCCATTGATGCATTCTCTTTTCTAATGTCTACAACCACAGACACGGTGGGATACACAGACATAGAAACACTTGCCTTGTCAAAGGACTCAGTAGACACAGTCCATTCCAAACCAAACAAACTGCCTTTCCTACCTATTCTCAGAACATGAGACAAAACCACAAACTCACACCCACAACCACAAAGGCACCTCCTTCCTCCAAGTAGGTATGTGACTATCTGGAGAGCCCTCTGACTGGTGGACCATTTTATGTTCCCCCGAAACGGCCTGTCCTGTCTCAGATCAGGTCTCTTTGGCTAACTCTGTGAAATTGTCCGGGACCAGCAGTGAGACACTACCTGCTTTCTCAGGAAAGGCCCCTCTTCAGAGCTCACCTGGCATTTGGCCATACTCACATCAGTATTTACCAAGAAAGACGGACTCTGTCCTCTGTAAATCTAAACAAGTGAGCCCACTGGGACTGGAACTGGGACTGCCTCTGGGTGCCTGGATTCCAAGTTTAGAGTGTTCCTTCACCAAGAAAATTAGATGAGGTCACTTCTTTCTGGAACTGATTGAATTTGCTGCCTTTGCAACCACTTTGTCCTAACAGTTGCTTCCAAGGGTCTCATGAGATGGAGGCTGCCCCTATTTCCTGTTACAATTTCACAAGATAGAAAGTTATATCAACCATAGACACCTGGGAACAGCTCTCTACATAGGCCTGGTTTGGTCCATCTTCTCTACATTAAGAAGATAGAGGCTGATTCAGACACATCCCTTCGTCATGACCAGGTTGTTTGCAATTGAAGATGACTTTTTCTCTCTCAGGTACTTCATAGTTCCCTATATCTTCTCCAGGGATTATATCTGCATAGACCTTTGAGCTTCTCAGCAGGTGAAAGTCTCCCTACATTTTTGTATTGTAAGACCAACTCAGTCCTGCTCTTTTGTAAAGATAGATTGAGGGAACAGTATATGGTTAGGGTTAATAACAGGTTCGATTTGTGTTAGGAATCATTCTGCTGGATGAATAAGAATATTGGGATCCTGTGGTATTTATAAGAATATAGAGGTGAAATATAAGTATGACAATGGAATTCTAGATAAGATTTGAAGCCCAGAAGTGCACTGGGCACTGGAGTGGGAAACTTAGCTTTGAACAATGTTCTGCACAGATATCTCAGATAAATTGATATATAATTTTCAAAGGACCATGTACCTTGGTTGATTGAATGTGTAAGAAAACATCCAGTCAAAAAGGGATAGTCGGTAGGATTAGGAAGATAGTGTAGGTTTAGATAGAAGAGTGAGAATAGGATTTGGACCAAAAGTACTTTAGCAATAGAGTTTTGGTTAGAGAGTGAATGTAAATGTCAGCACATGTGAAGAGTTGGTCACAGTGATGAACTGGAAAAAATATGTAGGAAAGCATTTATCAATAGAAACATTAGGAAATCAGGCAAAGTATAAAGTGAGTGATAGGATTAGACATTTTCAACAGGTTGAGATTTAATATATAATCTTAGGAAGAAACAAATATGTAGTCACCGACAGGATAGACATTTGAGAGCATTAGGCAACCTGGACATGGATGGTTTTAGTAATCAATGCTCACTTCCTATTTAGGATTTAGTACAATCATAAGTGTGACATTTGCGTTTTGTGTCCAGAATATTACACTGAAAAAATGTATATTTATATCAGGTGACATGAGTATTTTTTCCACCATTTCTGGAAGCAATATGTTGAAGACATATAAATTAGTATTGGGGGTACAAATACGTGCACCCTGTGTCTCTGAATATAGAGAAAATGTATGAATAGACAATAGTGTGAATAAAGAATATAATTGGTTTCAACTTTAAAAAATGGATTGAAGTGATATCTGAAAATATAAAGAAAATTTTATATTGATAAACATACATTCATTCAAACCAATTATACATCTATTTGTAATATTAGGGTTATGGTCTATCATAAAGGGTGTGAGTTTTGCTTCAAAATTGATTATGGAAATCGAAAATAATGTGTTTGGGTAGAAGTCACATGAAAAGACCAGTCAAGACACCTGGAGGAATACATGTGTTCTGAAGCAGGAATTGATTGAAAGTGAAACAAATGCCCATAAATTTGTGAATTTGTGGATGAAATATATATCCTATGATGTCCATAATACGAATAAATATTAATGTACCAGGGTTTAATAAAAATGAACATCAAAATGCACAGCTTGTCATATCGGAATCGAGGTGCATTGATGTTAAACTTGGTCAGTTACTGTAGAAATATTAGTTAAATCTGTTTTTCAGGTGGATGAATATTTCTGAGAATAATCTTGTGAAAAGTTGATTATAAATCCAAGTCCATGAACATGAATAAATTTAGCGAGTGTAAATAAGACACATATATTTCATATTTTCAAAAATCTGGAGAGTATATATATATATATATATATATATATATATATATATATATATATATACATTTACACAAAACACACACACAGACATTAAAAAGTAGCAATACATATGCCACTCAAAATTCATCTATAAATATATATCATCCAGAGATGCAAAAATATTTATTTTACTGAACATGAGTTTATGTATAATGTTTTTCTACTAGGAAGCTCCCCTATAGGTGGAATTTTCAGTTCCAACAACGATTTGAAGGAGTGATCTCTTCTCACAATTTGTATCTACCAAGTCAGCCAACTCACAAAAATGTACATGTGATACCAGGTAGGATACTATAAATGCATATAAAAATACATGTGATGAATAGGCTACAGAGAAAGGGACAGGAATTCATATATTTGTTTATTTTTAAAACACATGGAGAACTATTTCAATTGAAAATTGACCAGATTTATAACACCTACCATTTATCATGCAAAAGGCAAGTCCAAATATACAACATGCCTCCTCTGAAATGCTTGGATTTCTATTCTGTTTGCGTTACTTTTCTCCATCATATTAGGATTAGTAGTCAGAGTCTAGTAGGGTATGTGAATATTACTGAGAATAATCTTGTGAAAAGATGATTAAAAATCCACATTCATGAATATGAAAAATTTAGGATGTGTAAAATAATACACATATATTTCATATTTTGAAAAATCTGGAGAGTGTATATATATATATATATATATATATATATATATATATATATATATATATATATATACACACACACACAAACATTCACAGACATTAAAAAGTAGCACTATATGCCAATTTAAAATCACCATGAAATATATATCATCCACAGATCCAAATAAATTCATTTTACTGAACATCGATTTATGTATATTGTTGTTCAACTAGGAAGCTCACCCACAGGTTGAATTTTCAGTTCCAACAGCGTTTAGGAGGAGTGATCCCTTTTCACAATTTGTATCTGCCAATTCAGCCACCACACAAGAATGTACGTGTGGTAACAGGTAGGATTCTAAATGTGCATATAAAAATACAGGTGCTGAATAGGCTTCAGAGTAAGGGAGACAGGAATTCACATATTTCTTAACTTTTAAAATACATGGAGAACTATTTCAAAAAAAATTGACAAGATTTAAAACTCCTACACTATATAATTCAAAAGGCAAGCCCAACTATCCACCATGCGTCCTCTGAACTGCTTGTAGTTCTATTCTTTTGGGGGTATTTTTCTCCAACATATTAGGATTAGTAGTCAGAGTCTAGTAGGGTATGTGTTAATGTCAGTGATTCAGTATTTTGAATGGAAAATAGGAAAATGAATCCAATGTGTATGCAAATATGTGCTTCAGAAAAATCTTCCCACTCTCATCCAGAACAATCCCTTGACATTACCTTCGCCCCAAGTAAGACACAATTAGAGAAAAGAGATAGAAAATATGTGAATACATATCTGAAATGGAATTTGATCAGGAGTTCACAACCATGGAGGTGGTAGAGGAGTTTTCAAAAGTAAGGGACAGGGTAAGCACTCCACAATCACAGAGCTCTGCTGGCCTAAAGACTTCTTGAGAAACTGCCTCTGAGTTTGGGCACTTGAAATATATGTTGTTTTCAGGAGCTTTTGCTTCCTTCTAGTGAGACGATCAAAGCTGGGTCAGCATCTATGTGACCTGGAAGACATAAATTGTAATATTCCAATGAACATGAGGGAGCAGTGCTGAATTCTCTCTTTGTAGGTATACTATGGCCACTTGGGGCTAAGTGTGTCCCCGCGTGGACTGTATATTCATTTGTTCCTCTTCCACTCTTCATTGTGTTTCTTGCTGCTGCACTGCGACTTTGGTATTTGCTTCACGAAATACATGGAGTTCAACTGGGACACAGTGGTCTAAGTGTCTGCCCGTGTGGACTGTGAAGCCATTTAGTAATCCTCCACTTTTCCTGGTGTTTCTTGCTGCTGCACTGCGAGTTTTGTATTTGCTTCATGAAATACAAGGAGTTCAACTGGGACACAGTGCTGGAGGGAGTTCTATCACATGTGGTGGCTCACACATGAGCATTCATGAAACCGGCCTCTATACCACATAGCTTGCTCCCTTGACCATAGCAACCTGATTCTGTAAATTACCCTAAAACCTCTCCATATAACAAGATGTGTTTACTTATAATGGTCTCCTGGCTGCACCATGTCCGTCTCCTGACATTTGGAATCCAAAGGCAGATCCACATGGCCCCATCACAGATGTTTTATCACACACCTGCCTACCGCTGCTCTAGGCCCTCTACTCATCAGGCTCCAAATTACTGGCATCTCGGTTCTACACCATTTTCATTAAACCCAATCAATCAAGGCACTGTCTGGTACACTCATGATCAGAAATAGGACATCCAAAGGTTCTATATGCCACCTGTTCATGGGAATTTCAAAAATTTAAACTATTTATCTAGCCATTTATCAAGGATGAAGTTGGAGGCACAGTGGATTTCAATTCATGCAGGAACCATTAAATGGTGAGTATGATCATTTCAATGAAAACTCTGGAGAACTCTCACAGGCAAGGCTTCCCAAAGAGTGTCCAAAAGGTCACCTGAAGCCAGGCTCATTGAGGTCTACAATTGAGATCCATGAGTGTTTTGATCTCAACTATGGCTGCCAAGTCTTTCAGAATAAAATCTTGTGGTATCCTGACTGAGACTCCCAGTGCTCTGTGGAAAGCTATCCTGGGCCTACATCTCAGGTTCCAAGGGCGACTCTCATGCATGGCCTCCTCAAATCCCAACACAACTCATGGCAATACTTCACTAAGCTCAGTTCCAGGACACAGTGTCTAAAAGGAGTCACACCAGAGTTCAGGCCCAGGAGGACCCAGTAATCTCTTCCAGCTACCACACATATGACCACAATTTAAATCAAAACACTCCCACTTGGGCCTCATCTTCTTCTACACAGACACGCATCATAACTTCTGGCTGGAAGTTTCCATGAGGGGTGCAGCCCAAGACAGTGTCCAAAATAAGCTCTATTGCCCCTCATTTGCCAAAAGTCAGGGTGGCCTAAACACCCTTCCTTTGAACCAGGAGTGATCAAATAAGCCTGCCTTTAATACTGCTCTGCTTCTCCAATTTGAGGCCTAATGACTGTCAGGTGTAGATTTTCTATGTGATTTGGAGTCATGAGAAAACCCAAGCACCTATGGGCTATCCACTGTAGGGCTTTGAAGAACTCATTTGACCCAAATGATCCCTATTCTCACTTGACGGAAGTCAGGAACTGAAAAGGTCGGGCGAACTTTGGAGGAAAAGACCACCAAGAGACTGTCTCATGCCACAGCAAAGGGTTTATTGGGGGTCCAGCATGCTGAGGCTCAGAGCTCACTTCAGAGGAGCAAAGAACAAAAAGCCCCGAGAACAACTTGAGCAGAGTTTATATACATTCTTTAGAGAGGGCAGGGACTTTACATACATCATAGCCTCCTTTAGAAAATCATCATATACCGCGGGAAAATCAAATAATAACTCTAAAACATGATTAGCACATTCATTGGCGGGAACAGGTTGGGCAGCGGGTGATTGGTCAGCCGTGAGAAGGAGTATACATTTAAACTGATTGGTTGAAGCACTGAGATGTATACGTGCAGATCTGCATGGTTTCTGGGAAGGGGTGGTTAAGTAACGAGGTGGTCAGGGAAGATTTCAACACACATCTAATGGGAAGATCCGGGAATTGTCTTAAGTGCCACAGGAATTTCAGGTTCTGAGTGCAGCTTGGAAAATGTACAAAACCTGGTTCTTTACGTTTCAATTTCAATTTCTTTTTTTCTTTCATTTCCCACCCCTTTTTCTGACTACTTTTAATCTTAAAAGTAATGAATCAAAATTATTGTGGGGTTTCACATTCTATTCCTACCAGTGCAGCATATTTCTGTCTGATTATCATGAGTTTCACCTGCCTAATCTGAGCCTGGAGAAAGGAAACTATGTGGTTAAGCAAACAAGGTCCCACAGTTAGCAACACCATAAGGATGATCAGGGGTCCAGCTAAGTCTGATATTAGTGTAGTTACCAGGGGTACTGGGTTAACCATGACTCAAAGCAACCTTGTTGAATCTCCCATTCTCTCTGGCGCTCTTAAAGGTATTTTCTTAATTTACTCATGAATTATTTTGCAACTCCAATATGGTCAGCATAAAAACAACATTCTTCTCTCAGTGCAACACAGAGGCCCTCTCCCTCATCAAGAGGAGGTCTAATCCTCACCTGTTCTGTAAAACAACTTCAGAGAGAGAGGTTAAGGATTCCTGCAAAGCTGTGATGGAGGTCTCTAACGTCTTCAAGTCTTGATTTATTGCTGTTTCTAATTGGGCCATTTGTTGTTAACCACGCATCATAGAAGCTGTTCCCATACCCACTCCTGCAGCAGCTCCTATCCCCAATAGGATGGCTAGAGTAAGGGACAATGGTTCCCCTTGATATCGGGATGTTTGTCCCCCTAGTAGACCTTCAAATGATTAGGCATTATGATAGAGTACCCTGGAGAGTATCTGCACCATTACACAATAATTTACAGGGCTGTCAAAGACCTGGGCTGAAATACAAGGAGTTCTGACTGTGTGGAGTTCAGTACCATAAAGGTTCCTTTAATTAGTTCCCAGGGGGAGGAGTCAGATGTACTCTGGACTGGGGAAGTAGGCAAAGACGGAATCCAGGAAGTATTAGATGGTAGAGGGGTTCTGGTAGATCTAGGCATGGAAGGTTTAGGAGGCTTAATTCCTGGCTTGAGGGGATTGGGTCCTATTGCTGTGGGATTTTCTTTCTTTTTAAGCCAGACGGTGAACCAGAGACCAAATTCATCACCTGGGCCATAAATATAGAATCGCATTCCCCACGTATTTCCCATAGGCCAGGTTTTTCTGAGGTAGCCCCTTCCTTTGGAAGTGAAAGTTATATTGAGGGGGTAACATAGAGTATTCTTTCCACAGCGAGTTTTTGACACCACTGGGCTAGCAGCACATTTCTTGGGATCAATCCAGGTGTCATTTCATCCTACTGGAATCATACCTTTCTGGGGAGTTTGGGTTCCACCATGCAGCTTTCATTTGTTCACAACCCCAAGATCTACAATAAAAGTCACTGGGTCCTCCACAGGTTTGGGCCTGTTTTATGACTTTGGAAATCACGTGGGCACACATAATAGTCAAGACTGGCTAGTTTACACCTGAGCTGGGGGAGATGACATCCATAATTCATGGGTTAAGGTGGTCTATGTTGCCCTGGTTAGGGTTTGAGTGGGATCTGTGTGGGGTCCTCTATGTCAGGGAGATCCCAGTCAGGGAAGCCTATGGCAAGCTGACAAATGTCCGGGTGGAGAGATGGCCACCAAGTCCATAAGGTGGCTGTTTGTGAAATAGATCACACTACTTGCCCATTAGGATTCATTACTTGCCCTTGTTGCTGAGCACGCTGATGGGGATTAGGGCTGCTGGTGGTCATGGGAAGAATCCATAGCCCTACCCACATGACGGACACGCAACTTGAGATGGATACCAGTCTGTAGAAGTTTCCAGCCAGAGTCTGTACAGGGCTCAGGCATGAGATGGGAGGCATTGATCCAGGAAGTGATCCCATCCACTTTCACCACTGTGGGTGTTATAAGCAGCACCTGGTATGGTCCTTTCCAGTGGAGTTCCAGGGATGACACCTGACGCCATCTCATGTAGACGAAGCCTCCCACTTGATATCAATGTGGGGTTCCCTCGTCTCCAGTCTGATAAGCAGAGGCCAAATGTTTCCACAGGTATCGCTGGGTGCTGGGTTTGTTAAAGGGCTTTAAATCTGTCAAGCAAGGGGGTGTGAAAGGAATCATTAAGTCTCATAGTTGGGATTAGGTCCCCTACTGGAGGAAGGGCACCATTGAGAATTTCATAAGAGGTGAGGTTACACAAAGAGGCGGAGGGGGTATTTCTTTCACAAAACAGTGCATAAGGTTGGAGCATAGTCCAATTTTTATGCCAGTATCCAAGGTTAATTTTGTTAAGTACTCTTTGATGGTTCTATTCATCCTTTCTACCTGTCCTGAGCTCTAGGGTCTATAAGCACAATGTAACTTCCAATTAATCCCCAGGGTCCTGGCAAATCCCTTACTTTCCTGGGGCATGAATGCCGGTCCGTTAGCGGACCCTATTACCTTAGGCAGGCCGAACCTTGGAAAAATGTCTTCTACGATCTTTTTGACTACCATCTGAGCTGTTTCTTTCTTCATGGGGAAGGCTTCGACCCATCCTGAAAAAGTATCTACAAAGACTAGGAGATATTTAAGTTCATACCTTGCTGGCTTAATTTCAGTAAAGTTCAATTCCCAGAATTGTCCTTGTCTGGTTCCTTGTAAGCGCTTCCCTGCAGGAAGCTTGGATGGGTAAGCATTAACTACTTGGCAGACTTGACAAGCCCTAGTCACCTGCTCAGCTATTTCTTTCCTCTGTGAGTCAGTCAATAATAAGTCCTTTCTCCGGTCCTTTAAGAGTGCCTATATCTTCTCTGAGTCTAAGTGGGTGAGCTGGTGTACGTCTTTGACATAAAGGTGGGCTTTTTGAAATTGTAAACTTGGCTCTGTAGGATCCCAGAGTTCTGTATCTGTCTCCTCAGATGATAAGTTGCCTGAATGTTCTGGTGCGGCCAAGTCTCCTGATTCTTGTTCCCCCTGGTGTGGAAAAAGTTAACACAGTCACTCCATTTAGGGCTGCCAATTAAGCTTCCTCATCTGCCCTTCTTTTTCCAACCGCCACGGGTTCGTTTCCCTTCTGGTGCCCTGGGCAGTGCACTATAGCTAGTTCCTTAGGGCCCTGCACTGCTGAGAGAATTTGGAGGATCTCATCTTTGTTCTTTATTTCTTTCCAGGTGGAGGTTAATAACCCCCTTTGCTGGTAAATAGCCCCGTGCACATTTGCAGTGGCAAATGCATAGCGGCTATCAGTGTATATGGTGGCCCTTTTGCCTGTTGCTAGTTCCAATACTTTCGTAAGGGCAATCAGTTCTGCTTTTTGGGCTGATGTCAGTTCTGGGAGACCAGAGGAACAGATGACACTAATTTTGCTAACTACTGCTTCTCCAGCCCACCGCTTACCATCTTGGAGGAAGCTGCTGCCATCCATAAACCATACAACTTCAGGGCAAGGCAGTGGCTGATCCTTCAAGTCTCGTCGTATACTGGTTTCCTCTGCCAGTATGTGTTGACACTCATGAGCGACGGGTCTTGATGATTCTTCTGGCAGCAGTGTAGCCGGGTTGAGTGGAGCAGCGGTCCCAGCATGATTCTGTCTTTGTCAAGCAAGAAGTTCTGGTAGTGGGTTATTCTAGAGTTTTTTTAGCCACATCTCTGGAGGCTGACAGATGATGCACTCCAGGGCATGGGGGACTATAATCGTTAGCTTCTGTCCCAACGTTAATTTATCAGCATCTTTTATTAGAAGGGCTGCCGCTGCTATAGCTCTTAAGCAATGGGGCGACCCACTAGCCACTGGGTCCAGTTTATTTGATAAGTATTCTACCGGCCTTTTCCAAGGTCCCAAAGTCTCAGTGAGCACAACCCGTGCTATTCCTTTCTTTTCCTCGATGTAGAGACTGAAGGGTTTTTCTATATCTGCGAGTGCTAAGGCCGGAGCAGATAGCAGCACCTTTTTTCTAACATTATCAAAAGCTTGTTGGTGCTCAGGGGTCCATTGGAAGTGGGCATCCCCCTTTATCAGTGGGTATAAAGGGGCAGCCAGAGATACGAACCCAGGAATCCATAACCTGCAAAAGCCGGCAGTCCCAAGAAACTCCCTGAGTTGTCTCTTATTAGATGGGGGCAGTATCTGCACAAAGGTTTGTTTTGTGGGCTCAGTGAGCCATCCTTTACCACCCCTAAGAGAATAACCCAGGAAGATTACTTCTTGCTGACAAATTTGAGCCTTTTTGGCAGAAACCCTATATCCAAGCCGAGCAAGCTTGGAAAATAATGCTTGGGTCCCAGACTCATAGTTCTCTTTGGTGTCGGCTGCCAGTAGCAGACCATCCACATATTGGAGTATGGTGACATCGGGGTGTGCAGTTTTGAAGTCATTGAAGTCCTTGTGGAGGGGTTCAGCAAAGAGAGTGGGAGAGTTTTTGAACCTCTGTGGGAGTCTAGTCCAGTTTAGTTGGACAGATGTTCCTTTTTCGGGGTCTATCCACTCAAAAGCAAACAGCAACTGACTTTCCTTATGTACGGGCAAGCAAAAGTGAGCATCTTTTAAGTCTAGCACAGTGTACCATTCCTGCTCCAGATTCAGAGCGCTAAGCAAATTATATGGATTCGGTACAGTGGGGTGAATGTCCTGCACTCTGTTGTTGATCTCTCTTAGGTATTGAAGCGTCCGGTAGTCCCCAGTTCCTGGCTTTCTTACTGGTAGCAGGGGGATATTCTAGGACAAATGACAGGGCCTTAAGACCCCAAAAGCCAGGTATTTCTGAATATGGGCCCTTATCCCATCCTTAGCTTCTTTGATTAGAGGATATTGTTTAACACTGATTGGAGAGATAGAGGCTTTTAATTCTACTACTATTGGAGGTTGTTATATGGCTAGACCTAACCCAGCAGTTTCTGCCCAGGCATTAGGATAATCTTTTATCCATTTCTGGGGTAGTTTGCCTGTTTGATCAGTCCTAGGAGGCGCGGAGTTTTGATGTTCATCTTCTACGGATGTTGTCAAAGCCATGACTATGGGAGTTTTTACTGAAGGCTTTAGAAACTCCACTTGGGGACCATCAGGGTTAAAGGTTATTCTAGCCCAGAGTTTGGTAAGCAGATCCCAGCCCATCAATGGGGCTGGGCATTCTTGGATTACTTGGAAAGCGTGGTGGACTTTTCCATTTCCTAGGTCCATAGTCCTCTTAGTTGTCCCAGCCCAATATCTACTGCCATTACTACCTTTAACAGGGGACCATTTATTTGATAGGGGGCCCAGTGGGGTCTTAAAGGTTGATTATACTGCTCCTGTATCCACTTCAAAGTTCACTGGGGTCCCCTCCACTTTAAATGTTACCCTGAGCTCGGAGAGGGGATCCGAGCCCCGACTTTCCCAGTCCTCTTCTAGAGTCAGCACGGCGGACTGGCATCTCTGCTTCTTTCGGGGGCACTCTTTGGCCTAGTGTCCTGTTTTCTTTACAGTAGGCACACTGATCTGAGGCCAGGGGCAGCCATTGGTGGGGGCCCAGGTATCCCTTTCTGTCTCCCTGCTTTTTAACTTCTGGCATATTTGGTGCTCTGACCAGAACCTTAGTCAATGCTTTAGTCTGCCTTTTGCTCCTTTCATGCTCCTTTTGTTCCCTTTCCGTCTCTCTCCTCTGTTCCCTTTCCTCCTCAGTTTCTCTCTTATAATATACTTTCTCAGCATCTCTTACTAAATCTCTCAAGGTCTTATCTTGTAATACATCTAGACGTTGTAACTTTCTCTTAATATCTAGGGCAGCCTGCTCGATAAAGGCCATTGCAACAGATGCTTGTTCATCCTCTGCCTGAGGATCAAAAGGAGTATATTTCCTATATGCTTCCATAATTCTCTCCAGAAACATAGAGGGAGACTCATTAGGCCTTTGGATAATCTCTCTTACCTTGGCCAAATTAGTCGGCCCTCTGGCGGCCACTCGGAGACCCGCTATTAGAGTCTGGCGATAAGTGGACAGATGCTACCTACATTTAAAGGTGTTTGGGTGCCAGTTGGATCGGTTCATTGGCCCGTAGGGACGGAGAGGAAGCATCATAGGGGCTTCCGAGTTTTCTATTATCCGTCACCGGCGGGTTCCTTTAGGTGGCCCAGCTTCCTCCAGGGGAGGAGGGGTTGCTGCTGCTGCAGAGAAGTCCCCTGGAGTGCTTGGGTCTGGCCCAATTGCCTCTAGCGGTGGAGAGGCTGAGTCAGCGGCGAGAATCTCATCTGGAAAGTGTTGGGGGTTGGAGAGCGAGGGTAGAGGATAAGGAGGGGGAGGAGTGTCCAGTCTTGTGACTCAGGGAGAATGGAAGGAAGAGGGGGAGGAGTGGAAGGTTTGAATGATAGGATGCTGGGGGAAGGGGTATATGGCTGTTGATCTGGGTGGCCACGTGGCCCCGGCTGAAAGACAATATCTCTGACTTTTCGGATTAGAGGGAAGTAGAAGGATCCTTCTGGGGGGCCACCTGACTCCGAGAATGGGCCATTCTGAAGCACAGAGAATCTTCCAGGTACGGCATTTTACTGAAAAAGAAAGATTCTGGGCCCTTGAGCGGACATCAGTCCAATGATCAAGTGTCAGGGACAGAGAAGTGGAAGTGCTTTGTCCCATAATGAGAGTTACTCAAACAGGGACAGTGAAGACACAAACGCAACACAGACAAAGACAAACAGTAAACGTTTAACATGAGTCCAAGACAAAGATTAGAACTGAGTAACTGCCAAAACCTGATGGGTTAGACAATAAAGACAGCCCGTAAACTCAACATGAGTTCAGAACAATGACCAAAACTGAGTAGCCGGCAAAACCTGATGGGCTGGCGAACCGAATCCTGAAGCAAAATATAAACGAGTTGAGGAAATTAGTATTCCTTGATTTCTCTAGTCCTCTGGAGTGTCCCCCAGGAACGTGGCCTGTAGCTCTGTGACACATCTGTCAGCCACCATCAGAGAGCGCTAATGCTCTTCACTGACAGCCACTTTGCCAATCCATAACCTGAAACCCAAAACCAGAAAGAGGTGCCTTACTTACCCCGAGAGGAGTCCATTGGGGTCTTTCGTCCGCCGCTGCCGGATATCTCACCTGGGGCCTCCAGATGAATAGGTGGGGCGAACGTCAGAGAAAAAGACCACCAAGAGGCTTTCTCATGCAACAGCAAAGGTTTTATTGGGGGTCCAGCATGCTGGGGCTCAGAGCTCACTTTAGAGGAGCAAAGAACAAAGAGCCCTGAGAACAACTTGAGCAGAGTTTATATACATTCTTTAGAGAGGGCAGGGACTTTACATACATCATAGCCTCCTTTAGCAATTCATCATATACCATGGGAAAATCAAATAACAACTCTAAAGCATGATTAGCACTTTCATTTGCGGGAACAATTCGGGCAGGGGGTGATTGGTCAGCCCTAAGAAGGGGTATACATTTAAACTGATTGGTTGAATACCTGAGATGTATACTTGCTGAGCTGCATGGATTCTGGGAAAGGGTTGTTAAGTAACTAGGTAATCACTGAAGATTTCAACACACATCTAATGGGCAGATCCGGGAATTGTCTAAACTGCCACAGGAAAGTGCAGCTTGGAAAGTTTACAAACCTGGTTCTTTACATTTCAATTTCAATTTCAATTTCTTTTATTCTTTCAGAACCTTACAGAGAAAGGCAAGAGACTTAATCCACAATGACTGCTCTTTTGGCCATTTTGGTTTTGGATGCACACATGGGATCTTTCTTTCGATCCATCTGGTGCTGATAATCTAAGTCACAGCCTCACACAGGGCCAAGAGGCTAATTAAGACACAACCATTTTCAAAGCAATTACTACTCTGAGGTCAGTTACAGAACTCAGTCTCTGAGGAGAATCACACCAGTGTTCAAGGCTAGGTGCACCCAGTCATCTTTTCCAACCACCACATAAATGACCACAATTAAAACCAAAACAATCCCACATGGCCCTCATCTTCTTCCATAGAGTCACTCATCATAACCTCTGGCTGGAGGATTCCTTGAATGGCACAGCTCAAGAGAGTGTCCAAAATAAGCTTCCTTGCCCCTCATTTGCCTAAACTCAGGGTGGCCTGGACACCCTTCCTCTGAACTAGGATTGATCACATAGGTCTGCCGCTAATACTGCTCTACTTCTCCAATTAGAGGCCTACTGACTGTCAGGTATAAATTCCTTATGTGATTTGGATTCATGATTAAACCCAAGCACCTCTGAAGAGCTTGGAAGAACTCATTTGACCCAAAAAATCCCTATACTCCCTTGAAGAAGGTCAGGAACCTAACAGAGGAAGGCAAGAGACATCATCCACAATGACTTATGTTTTTGCCATTTTGGTTTTGGATGCACACATTGGATGTTTCTTTAGATCCATCAGGCGCTGAAAATCTAAGCCATAGCCTCTCACAGGGCCAAGAGGCTGATTCAGACACATGGCTTTCCAAAGCAATTAAGCAAAGAGCCACAGGTGATGCCCATTCATTTCCATTTGAAAACTGTTTCCTTCAGGCTTCACAAAGGGGTGGCCTGAGGCAAAGACCTTCCTGACATTCAGGGCAAAAGATCAATAGGTTAGCAAAAGGCCCAAAACAGGGTTTCTCCACTGAGGCTTTTCTGGTCACACTGATATCTGAGTTTTCTGAGATGCTCCAATTTCCTCCAGCTATCCAGAACATAGCCATGTCACAGAGTTTGGAGGTGGTACATATTTTGGACACAAAACCATGAGCCTATTCTGGAGAGTGGCCAAAATTCAGGAAGAAAACAGAAACTTAGTAAGATAGTAGGTGTTGCCCATCGATAAGGCAACCTTCAGTCCATTACTAAAATGGACAGGATGAATGCTGGGAAGCTTTCTACTAGACAGGACACATCCATTGATGCATTCTCTTTTCTAATGTCTACAACCATGGACACAGTGGGAGACACAGACACAGAAACACTTGCCTTGTCAAAGTTCTTTCTAGAAATAGTCTTCTCCAAACCAAACACACCGCCTTTCCTACCTATTCTCAGAACATGAGACAAAACCACTAACTCACACACACACTCAAAAAGGCACCTCCTTCCCCCAAGTAAGTCTGTGACTATCCAGAGTGTCCTTTGACTGGTGGGCCATTTTATGTTCCCCCGAAAAGGCCTGTCTTGTCTTAGATCTGGTCTCCTTGTCAAACACTGTGAAGTTGTCAGGAGCCTGTTCTGACCACTACATGCTTTCTCAGGGAAGGCCCGTCTTCAGAACTCTCCTCGCATTTGGCCATCCTCAAATCAGTAGGTACCAAAAAAGACAGACTCTGTCCTTGGTAAATCCAAACATGTGAGCCCACTGGGACTGAGACTGGGACTGGCTCTGTGTGCCTGGCTTTCTGGATCCCAAATTCAGAGAGTTCCATCACCAAGGAAGTGAGGTAGGTCACTTATTTCAAGAATTTAATGAGTTCACTGCCTTGGCAACCACTTTGTTATAACAGTTGCTTCCAAGGGTCCCATGAGATGGAGGATACCCTACTTCCTCTGACACTTTCACTAGTTAGAATGGTATATCAACCATATGGAACCAGAAACAGCTCTCTACATTTTCCTGGTTTGGTCCATATTCTCTCCATTAAGAATAGAGAGGCTGATTCAGACACAACCCTTCATCCTGACAAGGTTGTTTGCCATGGAAGATGACTTTTGCTCTCTCAGGTCCTACATAGCTGCCTAATACTTCTCCAGGGATCATTTCTGCTTGGACCATTGAGTTTCTAAGCAGGTGGAAGATCCCCTACATTCCTGTATTGTAAGACAAACTCTGTCCCTGCTCTTCTGTAAAGGTAGATTGAGGGAACAGTGTATGGTTAGGGTTAATTACAGGTTCGATTTTGGTGAGGAGTCATTCTGTTGGATGAATAATGGTATTGGGAACCTGCGATATTTACAAGAATATATAGGTAAAATATAAGTATGGAAACAGAAATCTAGGTATGATTTGAAGCCCAGAAGGACATTGGGACCTTCATTGGGATACTTAGCTTTGAATTATGTTCTGCACAGATGTCTCAGATAAATCGATATACAATGTTATAGGACCTTGTACCTTGGATGATTGAATGTCGAAGAGAACATCCAGGATAAAAGGGATAGTTGGTAGTATTAGGAAGACAGTTTCTAAGTTTAAAAAGAAGAGTGAGTATAAGTTTTGGACCAAAAATTCTTTAGCAATAGGGTTTCGGGTAGAGAGTGAATATGAATGTCAGAACGTGTGAAGAATCAGTCACAATGATGAACTGGGGAAAATATGTAGGAAAGCAGATATCCATAGAGACATTAGGAAATCATGCAAAGTGTAAAGTGAGTGATTGGATTAGATATTTTCAATATGATTGAGTTTCAATATATAATCTTAGGAAAAAACAAATATGTAGTCCCCAAAAAGATTGACAAGTGGGAGCATTAGGCAGCCTGGACATGGATGTTTTTAGTAATCCATGTTCATTTTCCATTTAGACTTTGGTACAATCATAAGAGTGATGTTTGCATTTTCTGACCAGAATATTACTGTGATAAAATGTATATGTGGATCAGGTAACATGAGTTTTTCTTCCACCATTTCTTGGAGCCATATTTTGAAGATGTATAAATTAGTACTGTGGGTAAAAATAGATGTACCCTGTGTCTATGAATATAGAGATAATGCATGAATAGAGCATAGTGTGAATAAATAATATTACTTGTTCAAACTTTAAATAATGGGTTAAATTGATATCTAAAAATATTCAGGAAATCTTATATTGATATACATACATTCATTTCAACCAGTAATACATCTAATGGTAATATTAGGGTTGTGGTTTATCCTGAAGTGTGTGTGAGTTTAGCTTCAAACTGATTATGGAAATCAAATATAATATTTTTGGAAAGAAGTCTCATGAAAAGACCAGTCAAGAAACATGGAGGAATACTTGTGTTCTGAAGCAGGAAGTGATTGACATTGAAACAAATGTCTAAAAATTTGTGAACTTGTGGATAAAATATATATCCTACGATGTGCATAAACTGCAGAAATAGTAATGTACCATTGTTGAATAAAAATGAACGTCAAATTATATGTCATGTCCCATAGGAGTCTACTTGCGTTGATATTAAACTGGGTCAGTTACTCTAGAAATATTAGGATTTGTGTGCAGCTTTCACTGAAGTCAGTTTTCAGTACTAGGAAACAAATATATATTTCAAGTTGATGAATAGATTATAAATCTAAATACATCAACATGAATAAATTTAGGGAGTATATATAAGACACATATATTTCATATTTTGAAAAATCTGGAGAGTATGTATATATATATATATATATATATATATATATATATATACACACAAAACATACACACAGACTATAAAAAGTAGCAATACATATGCTAATCGAAATTCATCATTAAATATATATATTTCACATATGCAAAAATAATTATTTTACTGAACATGGATTTTTGTATAATGTTTTTCTATTAGGAAGCTCACCCATAGGTTGAATTTTCAGTTTCAACAGCGTTTAGGAGGAGGGATCTCTTCTCACAATTTGTATCTTCCAAGTCAGACAACACAAAAAAATTAACCTGTGATACCAGGTAGGATTCTATATGTGCATATAAATATACATGTGCTGAATAGTCTATAGAGAAAGGGAGACAGGAATTCACATATTAGTTAATTTTAAAAACACATGGAGAATTATTTTAACCAAAAATTGACTAGATTTATAACACCTACCCTTTATCATGTAAAAGGCAAGTCCAAATATACACCATGCCTCCACTGAACTGCATGTATTTCTATTTTGTTTTGGTTATTTTTCCTCCATCATATTAGGATTAGTAGTCAGAGTCTAGTAGGGTATGGGTTAGTGTCATGGTTTCAGTATTTTGATTGGAAAATAAGAAAATGAATCCAATGTGTATGCAAATATGTGCCACACAAAAATATTCCCACTCTCATCCAGAACAATGAATTGCCATTACCTTCACCCCAAATAAAACACAATTAGAGGAGAAGAGTTAGAAAATCTGTGAATACATATATGGAATGGAACATAATCAGGAGTTCACAACCTTGGAGGTGGTAGAGGAGTTTCCAAAAGTTAGGGTCAGGGTAAACACTCCACAAATATGGAGCTCTGCTGGCCTAAAAACTTCTTGAGAAACTGTCTCTGAGTTCGGGCACTTGAAATATATGTTGTTGTCAGGAGCTTTAGCTTCATTTGTAGTGAGACCATCAAAGATGGGTCTGCATCTATGTGACCTGGAGAACATGGTTTCTTTTTTTCTAATGAACATAAGGGAGCAGTGCTGAATTCTCTCTTTGTAGGTAAACTGTGGCCACTCGGGTCTAAGTGTCTCCCCATGTGGACTGTGAAGCCATTTGGTCATCCTCCACTTTTTGTGGTGTTTCTTGCTGCTGCACTGGGAGTATGGTATTTACTTAACGAAATACAATGAGTTCAACTGGGACAAAATGCTAGAGTGAGTTCTGTCATGTGTGGTGGGTCAGGTTCTCCAGGAGAATGCACCAACAAGTCTTCTATCCAACATAGCTTGTCCCCTTGACCATAGCAACCTGTTTCTTAAAATTGACGTTAAACCTCTCCATATAACGAGATGCCTTTACATATAAGGGTCTGCTGGCTACACTATTTCAGTCACAAGCCATTTGGAAGCCAATGGAAGATCCACATGACCCCACCACAGATATTTTATCACACATCTGCACACCACTGCTCTAGGCCCACTACTCAGCAGGCTCCAACTTACTGGCATCTCTGTTCTACACCATTTTCATAAAACCAAGTCAATTAAGCCACTGTCTGGTACACTCATGATCAGAAACAGGACATCCAAAGATTCTCCAGTGCCACCTGGTCATAGGAATTTCAAATATATCATGGTATTTATCTGGGATTAGGAAGATAGACGGTAGGTTTAAAAAGAAGGGTGAGTAAAGGATTTGGACATTAAGTTCTGCTTCTCCAATTTGAGGCGTATTGTCATGCATGGGCGACTCTCATGCCTGGCCTCCAAAAATCCCAACACAATTCATAGCAATACATCTCTAAGGTCATTTCCAAAACTCCGTTTCTAAGGGGAATCACACCAGAGTTCAAGCCCAGGTGGACCCATTCATCTCTTCCAACCGCCACACAAGTGACCACAATTGAAAACAAAACACTCCCACATGGCCCTCATTTTCTTCCATGTAGACACTCATCATAATCCCTTGCTAGAGGTTTCCATGAGGGACACAGTCCAAGACAGTGTCCAAAATAAGCTCCCTTCCCCCTCATTTGCCTAAAGTCAGGGTGGCCTGGGCACCCTTCCTGTGAACCAGGAGTGATCAAATAGGCCTGCCATTAATGCTGCTCTGCTTCTCGAATTTGAGGCCTACTGACTTTGGGGTTTAGATACTTTATGTGAATTGGAGTCATGAGAAAACCCAAGAATCTCTGGGCTTCCCTCTGCAGGGCTTTGAAGAACCCATTTGAGTGAGTCTAGGAGTTGGACCAAAAGTTCTTTAGCAATAAGGTTTTGGTGAGAGAGTAAATGTAAATGTCAGCACATTTGAAGGGTCATTCCCAATGATGAACTGGAGAAAAGGTATTTGAAAGCAGATATCAATGGAGACATTAGGAAATCAGGCAAAGTACAAAGTGAGTGGTAGGATAAGACATTATTAACAGGGTTGAGTTTGAATATATAATCTTAGGAAGAAACAGATATGTAGTCACCAATAGGAATAATATTTGAGAGCATTAGGGAACCAGGACATGGATGTTGTTAGTAAAACATGCTCACATTCAATTTAGGCTTTGGTACAGTCATAAGTGTGACCCTTGCATTTTGTGTCAGGAATATTACTGTGATGAAATGTATATGTATATCAGGTGACTAGAGTATTTTTTCCACCATTTCTGAAAGCAATATTTTAAAGACTTATAAATTAGTATTGGGGATACAAATACATAGACCCTGGGTCTATGAATATAGAGATGATGCCTTAATAGACCATACTGTGAATAAATAATATAACAGGTTCCACTTTTAATATTGGATTGAATTGATATCTGAAAATACATAAGAAATTTTATGTTGATATACAATCATTCATTCCAAACAGTTATACATCTAATGGTAATAATAGAGTTATGGTTTATCATGATGGGTGTGTGAGTTTGCCCCAAAAGTGATTATGGAAATCGAAAACAATGTGTTCAGAAAGAAGTCTCATGAAAAAACCAGTCAAGAAAGCTGGAGGAATACATGTGTTCTGAAGCAGGAAGTGATTGAAAGTGAAACAAATGCCTATAAATTTGCTAAATTGTGGAAGAAATATATATCGTATGATGTGCATAAAATGAAGAAAACTAATATACCAGTGTTGAATTAAAATGAACGTCAAAATAGACATCATGGAACATAGGAATCTACTTGCACCGATGTTAAACTGGGTAAGTTACTGTAGAAATATTAGCATTTGTATATACCATTCACTGAATTTAGTTTTCAGTACTAGGAAACAGATATGTAGTTCAGGTGGATGAATATTTCTGAGAATAATCTTGTGAAAAGTTGATTAGAAATCCAAATATATGAACATTAATGAATTTAGGAGTGTATAATAAGACACATATATTTTACATTTTGAAAAATCTGGAGAATATATATATATATATATATATATATATATATATATATATATATATACACACACACACACACAAAACCCACACAGAGCAATTAAAAAGTAGCAATATATATGCCAATCAAAATTCATCGTGAAATTTATATGATCCACATATCCAAAAATATTTATTTTACTGAACATGGATTTATATATAATGTTGTTCAACTAGGAAGCTCCCCCATAGGTTTAATTTTCTGTTCCACAATTTGTATCTGTCAAGTTGGCCACCTCACAAGTATGTACGTGTGATACCAGGTAGGATTCAATATGTGCATATACAAATACATGTGCTTAATAGGCTACAGAGAAAGGGAGACAGGAATTCACATATTTGTTAACTTTAAAAACACACGGAGAACTACTTCAATTAAAAATTGACTAGATTTATAACTCCAAACCTATATATTGCAAAAGGCAAGCCCAACTATACACCACCCCTCCTCTGAACTGCTTGTATTTCTATTCTGTTTGAGTTATTTTTCTCCATCACATTAGGATTAGTAGTCAGAGTCTAGCAAGCTATGGGTTAGTGTCAGGGAATCAGTATTTCGAATGGAAAATTGGAAAATGAACACAATGTGTATGCAAATATGTGCTACACAAAAATCTTCTTATTCTCTTCCAGAAAAATTTATTGTAATTAACTCCGCCCCAAGTAATACAGAATTAGAGAAGAAGAGTTAGAAAATCTGTGAATACATATCTGGAATGGAATATGCTCAGGAGTTCACAACCTTGGAGGTGTTAGAGGAGTTTCCCAAAGTAAGGGACACAGTAAACATTTCTCAAATGTGGAGCTCTGGTGCTCTAAAGACTTCTTGGGAAACTGCCTATGTGGTTGGGCACTTGAAATATATATTGTTTTCAGGAGCTTTTGATTTCTTTCTAGTGAGACCATCAAAGCTGGGTCTGCATCTATGTGACCTGCAGGACATGGATTCTTATTTTCCAATGTACATGAGGTAGCAGTGCTGAATTCTCTCTTTGTAGGTAAACTGTGGCCATTGTGGGCTAAGTGTCTCCCTGGGGGACTGTGAAGCCATTTGGTCATCCTCCAATTTTCATGGTGTTTCTTGCTGCTGCACTGGGACTTTGGTATTTGCTTCACGATATACAAGGAGTTCAAATGGGACACAGTGGTGGAGGGAGTTCTGTCTTGTGCGGTGGGTCAGGGTTCTCAGGAGAATGCACCAAGCAGGCTTCTATCCCTCATAGCTTGCCCCCTTGTCCATAGAAACCTGGTTCTGAACATTGCCCTGAAACCTCTCCATATAACAATATGCCATTTCATTGAACATTCTGCTGGCTGCACCATGTCAGTCACAAGCAATTTGGAAGCTAATGGCAGATTGACATGGCCTCACAAAGATGTTTTATCATACACCTTCCCACCTCTGCTCTAGGCCCACCACTCAGTAGGCTCCAACTTACTGGTTTCTCTGTTCTACACCATTTTTATGAATCCCAGTCATTCAAGGCACTGCCTGATAGATTCCTGAATGATGTAGGACATCCAAATGTTCCCAGTGCGACCAGGTCATGGGAAATTCAAAAATTTCATGGTATTTATCTAGGCATTTTTCAAGGATGAAGTTGGAGGCACTGTGGGTTTTAATTCATTCGGGAACCATTAAATGGTGAGGATGCTCATTTCAATGAACGCTATCGAGAACTCTCACAGGCAAGACTTTCCAAAGAGTGGCCAAAAGGTCACATGAAGCCAGGCTCATTGAGGTTTACAATGTGAGGTCCATGTTTGTTTTGATTCTCAACTATGGCTTCCATGCCTTTAAGAATAAAATCATGTGATATCCTGGCTGAGATTCCCAGTGCTCTGTGGAAAGGTACCCTGGGCCTATATCTCAGTTTCCATGGGCGACTCTCATGCGTGTCCTCCTAAAATCCCAACACAAGTCATGGCAATACTTCTCTGAGGTCAGTTTCAGAACTCACTCTCTAAGGGGAATCACGCCACTGTTCAAGCCCAGGTGGACCCAGTCACCTCTTCCAACCGCCACACAAATGAAAACAATTGAAACCAAAAAAAATCCCACATGGCCCTCATTTTATTTCATATAGACACTGAACATAACCTCTTGCTAGAGGTTTCCATGAGGAGCACAGTGCAAGACAGTATCCAAAATAAGCTCCCTTGCCCCTCGTTTGCCTAAAGTTTGAGTGGCCTGGACACCCTTCCTGTGAAACAGGAGTGATCCAATAGGCCTGCATTTAATACTGCTCCACTTCTCCAATTTGAGGCCTACTAACTGTGGGATTTAGATTATTTATGTGTATTGGAGTCATGATAAAACCCAAGCACCAATGGGCTAGCCTCTGCAGGGCTTTAAAGAACTCATTAGACCCAAAGGATCCTTATTCTCACTTGATGGAGGTCAGGAAACTTACAGAGAAAGACAAGAGAATTCACCCACAATGACTGCTCTTTTGGCCATTTTGGTGTTGGATGCATACATGGGATCTTTCTTTACATCCATCAGGTGCTGACAATCTAAGCCACAGCCTCACACTGGGCCAAGAGCCTGATTCAGACACATCCCTTTCCAAAGCAATTAAGCAAAGAGACACAGGTGATGCCCATTCATTTCCATTTGAAAACGGTTTTCTTCAGGCTTCACAAACGGGTTGGCCTGAGGCAAAGTCCTTCCTGACTCAGGGGAAAAGAACAATTGTTAAGCAAAAGGCCCAACCACGGTTTCTCCACTGAGATGTTAGTAGTCACACTGATATCTGAGTTTTCTGAGATGCTCGTCATTCCCTTCAGCTATCCAGTATATGGCCATGTGACAGAGCTTGGTGGTGGTACATATCTTGGACACAAAACCATGAGCCTATTCTGGAGAGTGGCCAGAATTCAGGAAGAAAACTGGAACTTAGGAAGATAGCAGGTGTTACCCATTGATTATGCAAGCCCTGGTCCATTCATTAATTGGGCAGGATGAATGCTCGGAAGCTTTCTAATAGACAGGACACATCCATTGATGCATTCTTTTTTTCTAATGTCTACAACCACGGACACAGTGAGATACACAGACATAGAAACACACGCCCTGTGAAACGACTTAGTAGAAACATTTCACTCCAAACCACAAAACTATCTTTCCTACCTATTCTCAGAACATGAGACAAAACCACAAACCCACACCAACACCCAAAAAGGCACCTGCTTCCCTCAAGTAGGTCTGTGACTATCCAGAGTGTCCTCTGACTTCTGGACCATACTATGTTCTCCAAAAATGGCCTGTCCTTTATCAGATCTGGTCTCCTTGGTCAACTCTGTGAAGTTGTCAGGAGCTAGTGGTGAGCCACTACCTGCTTTCCCAGGAATGGCCCCTCTTCAGAGCTTTTCTGGTATTTGGCCATTCTCACATCAGTAGGTACCAAGAAAGATTGACTCTGTCCTTGGTAAATCCAAACAAGTGAGCCCACAGGGACTGTGACTGAGACTGGCTTGGATGCCTGGCTTCCTGGATCCCATGTTCAGAGAGTTCCATCACCACGGAAGTGAGGTGAGGTCACTTCCTTCAGGAACTGAATGAGTTCACTGGCTTGGCAACCACTTTGTCCTAACAGTTGCCTCCAAGGGTCACATGAGATGGTGGCTGCCCCAACTTCCTGTGACACTTTCACAAGTTAGATTGGTATATCAACCATAGGAACCTGGGAACAGCTCTCCACAGAGGCCTGGTTTGGTCCATCTTCTCTACATTAGGATGAGAGAGGCTGATTTGGACACAACCCTTCATCCTGGCCAGGTTGTTTGTCATGTAAGATGACTTTTACTCTCCCAGGTCCTTCATAGCTGCCTACGTCTTCTCCAGAGGACATTTGTGCATGGACCTTTGAGGTTCTCAGCAGGTGGAAGATCCACTACATTCCTGTATTGTAAGACTAACTCTGTCCCTCCTCTCTGTAATGTTAGATTGAGGGGAAGTGTACGGTTAGTGTTAATAACATTTTTGATTTGGGTTAGGAATCATTCTGCTGGATGAATAATGGTATTGGGAACCTGTGATATGTATGAGAATATATAGGTGAAATACATGTATGAAAACAGAAATCTAGGTAAGTTTTGAAGCCCAGAAGAGAATTGGGCCCTTGATTGGGATACTTAGCTTTGAATTAGGTTCTGCACAGATGTGTCAGATTAATCAATATTCAATGGCCTAGGACCTTGTACCTTGGATGATTGAATGTAGAAGAGAACATCCAGTCAAAAAGGGATAGTCGGTAGTGAAAGGTTAATAAAATAGGTACTTGTCACTTCCTGTTTCTCTGTATGCTTAACAAAACACTTTTGAAATCTTGAGAACTCTTTGCTAATCTTGTTCCCAGAATGTGCTCTCCCCAACTGCCAAACTGCAGAATGTACTCCCTCACCCGTGTGCACGCACACTGCCCACTCACCCGGACCCATCAATAAACTTTCCTCCCTGCCCTCTCCAAGAAAATTATATAAACTCTGCTTAAGGTGTTCTCAGGGCTCTCATCTCTTTTCAATTGAGCTCTGAGCCCCAGCATGCTGGACCCCCAATAAACCCTTTGCTGTTGCATGTGACAATCTCTTTGTGGTCTCTTCCTCCAAGGCTTGCCCGACCTTTTCATATGGAGGTTCCACTGAAATCCAGCAGCGGCGAATGTGAGACCCCATGTGTCGTGGCTTTCACTATTTGTGTATCTTTCATTATGGGACAGAGCACTTCAATGCCTCTGTCCCTGACCATTGATCACTGGCCCAAAGTCCACATAAGGGCTCAGAATCTTTTTTATTTAGTAAAACACTGGACCTGGAAGACGCTCTGTGCCTCAGAATGACCCACCTTTCGAGTCGGATGGCCTCTAGAAGGATCTTTCTACTTCCCACTAATTTAAAAAGTTAGAGATATTGTCTTTTAGCCAGGGCCACATAGCCATCTGGATCATTCCGCCATATATCTTAACTTTACAGGACCTCTGCAAATCTCCTCCTCCATGCGTGAAGCCTTTCCTTACCGCTGCCCCTGCTCCTACTCCTTCCCCCAGGATCTCTCAAACCCTCTGCTCTTCTTCCTTCTCCACCCTCTGTTCTCCCTGAGTCAAAAGATTTGACTCTACTGGATTCTCCTCCCCCTCCTTATCCCCTGCCCTCTTCCCCCAATCCCCAACACCCTCTAAGTGATTCCCCTGCTGCTGACTCAGCCTCTCTGCAATTGGAGGAGCACAGCACCCTCCAGATAGCTCCCCAGTGGCACACACAGCCCTTCCTTCCCTTGAGGAAGCTGGCCCAGCTATAGGAACTCGCCAGCAGTGAATAGTTGAAAACACTGGAACTCCCATGATGCTCCCCCTCCATCCCTATGGGCCAAAGATTGACGACGGCCATGGGGGAAAAAATGCAAGCCTACCAGTTTTGGCCATTCTCCTCTTCAGACGTACATAATTGGAAATATAACAATCCCCCTTTTTCTGAGCACCCCACCTGGCACACAGGTCTGGTTGAGTCATTGATGTTTTCACACTAGCCTACTTGAGATGACTGCCAACAACTCATAGGGACTGTCTTCATGACAGGGGATCAAAATAGAATACTCCTGGAAGCTGGAAAAAAATATCCTCTGACCAGATGCGTGACTGACACAACTTCCCAAGATAATCAAAGCCAGCTTTCCTTTGAACCAACCCAACTGTGGCCCCCAAATCTTTGAAGGTAGGGAGCATCTGTTCACTTATCACCGGGCTCTAATAGTGGGTTTCCGTGCGGCCGCTAGGCGACCAACTAATTAGGCCAAGGTAAGAGAGATTATTCAAGGGCCTGAAGAACCTCTCTCTATGTTTCTAGAGAGAATTATGGAGGCATATAGAAGATATACTCCTTTCAATCCTCAGGCAGAGGATCAAAAGTCATCTGTCACAATGGCCTTTATTGGGCAAGCTGCCCCGGATATTAAAAGAAAGTTAAAATGCTTAGATGGATTACAAGATATGACTTTGAGAGATTTAGTCAGAGAAGCCGAGAAGGTATACTTTAAGAGAGAAACTGAGGAAGAGAAGGGAACAAAGGGAGGATAAAAGAAACAAAAGACAGACTAAGGCGCTGACTAAGGTCCTGGTCACAACAACAAATAGGCCAGAAATTAAGAAACAGGGAGACAGGAAGCGATACCTGGGCCCACGCCAGAGGCCACTCCTTGCCTCAGATCACTGTGCCTACTGTAAAAAAAAAGGACACTGGGCCAAAGAGTTCCCTAGAAAGAGACAGCCACTCCTGCCAGCCATTCTGACTCTTGAGGATGACTCCAAAAGTCGGGGCTAACATCCCCTCCCGGAGCTCAGGGTAACTTTTGAAGTGTAGGGGACCCCAGTAAACTTTGAAGTGGATACAGGGGCAATATACTCAGCCCTTAAGGCCCCATTGGGCCATCTAATAAATAAAAGGTCTCTAGTTCAAGGGGCAAATGGCAGTAAGTATCGGGCTTGGACAACTAAGAGGACCATGGACCTGGGAAAAGGAAAATCCATCAATCCTTCCTAGTAATCACAGAATGCCTGGCCCCATTGATGGGCAGAGATCTGCTCACCAAGCTCTGGGCCAAAATAACTTTTAACCCTGAAGGCAACCAAGTGGGATTTCTAAATCCTTCAGTAAAAACTCCTATAGTCATGGCTCTAACTATGTCAGTAGAAAATGTACATCAACTCACTCAACTTTGTTCAAAGAAACTGCAGGCATTCCTGAAGGATCAAGAACAGAGTTTTCCACTAACCAAATCACAGCAAAAGGACTGAATGGGTAACAAAAGCCTGTGGGGTCCATCAATTGGTTTATGCTTACCCTTCCAAGCTTCCTGGAGGAAAGCACCTAGGAGGAAAAAGACCAGGACAATTCTGGGAAGTGAACTTTACTGAAATTAAGCATGCAAGGTATGGACTTAAATATCTCCTAGTCTTTGTAGATACATTTTCAGGATGGATTAAAGCCTTCCCCACCAAAAAAAAAAGAAAGAAAGAAAGAAAGAAAGAAAGAAAGAAAGAAAGAAAGAAAGAAAGAAAGAAAGAAAGAAACAGCACAAATGGTGGTCAAGAAGATCCTGGAAGATTTTTTCCCAAGATACGACCTGCCTAAGGTAACAGAGTCTGATAATGGACCTGCATTCATGACCCAGGTACGTTAGGGGTTAGCCAGTACCCTTGGGATTACATTGTGCTTATAGACCACAGAGTGCAGGACAGGTAGAATGAATGAATAGAACCATTAAAGAGACCTTAATGAAATTAAGCTTAGAGACCGACATAAAAGATTGGACAATGCTTCTGCCTTATGCAATGTTTCATGCAAGAAATTCTCTCTCTGTTTCTTTGTGTAACCTCACCCACTATGAAATTCCCTATGGGGCCCCTATTCCAGTAAGGGACCTAACCCCAACTCTAAGACATAACGATCCCTTCCACACCACCATGCTTGACAGACTTACAGCTGTTGAAAGAACTCAGCGATACCTGTGAAAACAGCTGGCCACTGCCTACCAACCTGGAGATGAGGGGACTCCAAATCAATATCAAGTAGGAGACTTTGTCTATGTAAGACAACATCAGGTGTCATCCCTGGAACCCCACTGGAAAGGACCATACCAGGTTCTACTTATAACACCTACAGTGGTAAAGGTAGACAGAATCACTTCCTGGATCCTGGCCTCTCATCTCAAGCCTGCACCCTGTCCAGACTCTGCCTGGAAACTGGAAGAGACTGGTAACCCTTTCAAATTGTGTATTCGCCAGGTGGATGAAGCTATAGAGTCTCTCCTTGACCACCAGTAGTTCTAACCCTCATCAGCCCTTTCAGCAGCGATGGCTGATCACAAATCCTACTGGAGAAGAAGTATAATCTATCTCACATATAGCCCACTTTGGGACCTGGTGGCCATTTCTCCACCCAGACATTTGTTAGCTGGCTATAGGTCTTTCCTATTAGGATATCCCTGATGAAGAGGATCCCACTAAAATTCCATTAAATACCTTTTGTACCATAAATAATGGAAACAAACATTATGGATGTCGGGACAGGTAAGCCAGGTGCAGGTTGGCTAGCTTAGATTACTATGTTTGCCCGGCAGACAATCAAAGCCACAAACAGCAACAGCTGTGTGGAGGAAAAGCCAATTTCTTCTGTAAGTCATGGGGATGTGAGCATACAGGGGCTTCCTGATGGAACCCGAACTCCTCATCAAATTCTGTACACAGCATTGGCCATATGACCAATTAGATAACCAAAACCCATGGCCCCCAGAGGGGTCTCTAGATCCTCAAATACTGTGTGACCTTTTTAACTTCTGCAAGTGCTCAAAAGGGTAAAAGGAGATTCCCCTATGTGGAGGCCTTTTCCCTCCTTCGCTCACATCCTGAACTTTGCTTCTCCAATAGATCCTCACCCTCAGCCTTCTTCTCCAGACTATCTGCTGTCACTCCAAACTCAGCAACCTGATTTCTTCCCTTCAATTACTAGATCAAAAACCCAAACCAACACCGGTTCTCAGACCATTGCCCCCTGGCTGAGAAGCAGGTACTGAGGTACCACTCCACCGACTCACTCCTCTCTTCTCTTGTCACTGCCCGCACTGGGTCCCACCAGGTCCTCTTTCCAGTAAACCCATAGCTCAAACCAGCTGAGGAGAGCCCTCAGACCCTTATCCAAATGTAATGAAAATGGCCTTTAAAGTTGCTCTTTCATCACTGAAAACAGGTTACTAAAAATTTAAAGTCCCTCACAGGCTTTCTGGATACTCACTCCATTCTTCCCCTCTGCTCTACCTGTTCTACTGCTCAAGTTTTGTTGCTAGGATTATCCCAAACCCGTTTCCCATTATTCTTTTACATCTCTCCTTTCTCATTCTCAGATCCATGAAGCTGCTCTAAGCCCCGACTTCTCTGTCTCCCCCCTCTGTACCAGGCCCACAGAAAAGTTTTCACTGACCTTCTCCAGGAGTCTTCACCATGGCTGACTTTAGGACTTTCAGCAAAAAAGTCCCTATAAACGATTTCAGTGTAGATAACCTTCCTCTTTTAATGTTGCCCTGTTCCACTTGGCCACTGGCTAAAAATAATCAGCACTCCTAAGCTAGACACCCCCTTACTAGTTTTTCACAAAATATGTGAACAATTCCTCTGGCCTTGAACTGGGGCTTCACAGAGATGGCAACATTTCTAAGATAAAGAAGTTACCATCTGGGCTCCATGGTAACAGCTGGCAGGGGGAAAAAAAGAAAGGGAAGTAAAAGCTCTCCCCCACCCAGTTGTCCTTGAAAAGTTAACTTGCCCAGAACAGAGAAAAAAAAAAACAGAAACAAAAACAGCTTTTTGTGAACTTCTGCAGAGTGTGATCTTCTGAGCCACTTTTCTTACATGTTGGGTACAAAATTCTGAAACTACCTAAACTTGGAATTCAGAAGATTAATTGATTACAAACGAAGCAATGCCCTCTGAATCTGGGTGCAACCAAATAGGACTGTTTCACTGTCTTTGGTGCTATCTTAGGTGCCTTGCCTTGTCCGTCCCTACAACAGTATAATTCTATATACTAAAACATTGTTGATGCTTTCATGAAATGAAAAACGGATGTGATTAATTGTGTAATGGTGCATATGTTACCCAGAATGCTCTATCATGACGCAGGTTCATTTGAAGATCGAATAGGTGGGACATACAACCCGGTTTCACTGGGAACATATGTCCCTCACTTTAGCCATCCTATAATGAATAGGAGTTGCCACAAGGGTGGGCACAGGAACCACTGCCCTGGTCCATGGGACACAACAAATGACCCAGTTAGAAGCAGAAATAGACCAAAACTTAAATATATTAGAAACCTCCATAACAGCTTTGCAGGAATCTTTAACCTCTCTCTCTGAAGTTCTTTTACAGAACAGTTGAGGGTTGGACCTCCTCTTCATGAGTGAAAGGGACCTTTGTGCTGCATTGAGGGAAGAATGTTGTGTGAAGTTGTCAGAAGCCAGTGGTGAGCTACTACCTGCTTTATCAGGAAAGGCCCCTCTTCTTAGCTTTCCTGTCTTTTGGCCATCCTCACATCAGTAGGTACCAAGAAAGACAGACTCTGTCCTTGGTAAATCCAAAAAAAGTGAGACCACTGGGACTGGGACTGGGACTGGTTGTGCTTGCCTGGCTTTCTGAATCCCACGTTTAGAGAGTTCCATCACCCAGGACGTTATGTGAGGTAACCTCAATCAGGAAGTGAATGAAGTCACTGCCTTGGCAACCACTTTGTCCTAAGAGTTGCTTCCAAGGGTCCCATGAGATGGAGGGTGCCCCTACTTCCTGTTACATTTTCACACGTTGGAATGGTATATCAACCATAGGCACCCGAGAACAGCTCTCCACACAGGCCTGGTTTGGTCAATCTTCTCTACATTAAGATGAAAGAGGCTGATAAAGACACATCCCTTCATTCTGACCAGGTTGTTTACCATGGAAGTTGAGTTTTCCTCCCTCAGGTCCTTCATAGCTGCCTACAACTTCTCCAGAAATCATTTCTGCATGGTCCTTTGAGGATCTCAGCAGGTTGAAGATCCCCTACATTCCTGTAGTGTAAGACCAACTTTTTCCCTGCTATTCTGTAAAGTTACATTGAGGGAACAGTGTATGGTTAGGGTAATAACAGGTTTTATTTGGGATAGGAATCATTCTGCTGGATGAATAATGGTATTGGGAACCTGTGATATTTAAAAGAATATATAGGAGAAATATAAGTATAAAAACAGAAATCTAGGTAAGATTTGAAGCCCAGAAGAGCATTGGGCCCTTGATTGGGATACTTAGCTTTTAAATATCTTCTAAACAGATGTCTCAGATAAATCGATATACAATGGCATAGGACCTTGAAAATTGGATGATTGAATGTAGAAGAAAACATCCACTCATATAGGCATAGTTGGTAGGATTAGGAAGATAGTCAGTAGGTTTAGGAAGAAAAGTGAGTATAGGATTTGGACAAAAAGTTCTTTAGCAATAGGGTTTGCGGTAGAGAGTGAATGTAAATGTCACCACATGTGAAGTGTCAGACACAATGATGAACTGGGGAAAATATATGGGGAAGCAGATATCAATGGAGATATTAAGAAATCAGGCAAAGTATAAATTGAGTGATAGGATTACACATTTTCAACAGGGTAGAGGTTGAGTATAAAATCTTAGAAAGAATCAAATATTTAGTCACCAATAGGATTGACATTTGAGAGAATTAGGCAATCTGGACATGGATATTGTTAGTAATCCATGCACACTTTCCATTTAGGCTTTGGCACAGTCATAAGTGTGAACTTTGCATTTTGTTTCCAGAATATTACTGTGATAAAGTGCATATGTAGATCAGGTGACATGAGTATTTCTTCCACCATTTCTGTGGGCAATATTTTGAAGGTGTATAAATTAGTATAGCGTGTACAAATAGGTGTTCCCTGTGTCTAGGAATATAGATAAAATGAATGAATAGACCATACTGTGAATAAATAATATTACTGGTTCCAACTTTAAATATTGGATTGAATTGATATTTACAAATTTACAGGAAATCTTATATTGAGATACATACATTCATTACAACCATTTATACATCTAATGGTAATATTAGGTTTATGGTTTATCATGAAGAGTGTGTGAGTTTTGCTTTAAAAGTGATTATTGAAATCTAAAATAAAATGAAGTATCATGAAAAGACCAGTCAAAAAACATAGAGGAATACTTGTGTACTGAAGCAAGAAGTGATTAAAAGTGAAACAAAAGCCTATCAATTTGCAAAATTGTGAATGAAATATATATCCTATGATGTGCATAAACTGAAGAAATAGTCATGTAACAGTGTTGAATAAAAATGAAGGTCAAAATACACATCATGTCCCATAGGAATCTACTTGCATTGATGTTAAAGTGGGTCAGTTACTGTAGAAAAATTAAGACTTCTATGCACCATTCACTGAATTTTGATTTCAGTACTAGGATACAATATGTATTTAAGGTGGATGAATATTTCTGAAAATAACTTTGTGAACATTTGGTTATAAATCCACATTCATGAATATGAATGCATTTAGGGATTGTATAATAAGACACATATACTTTACATTCTGAAAAATCTGGAGAGTGTGTGTGTGTATATATATATATATATATATATATATATATATATATATATATATATAAAGAGAGAGAGAGAGAGAGAGAGAGAGAGGCATTAAAAGGTAGCAATATATATGCCAATCGAAATTCATCATGAAATATATAACATCCACAGATCCAAAACTATTCATTTTACTGAACATGTATTTATGTATTATATTGTTCAACTTGGAAGCTCACCCATAGTTTTAATTTTCAATTCCAACAACGTTTAGGAGGAGTGACCTCTTCTAAAAATTTGTATCTGCCAAGTCAGCCATCTAACAAAAATGTACATGTGATACCAGGTAGGATTCTATATGTACATTCAAAAATACATGTGCTGAATAGGCTACAGATAAAGGGAGATAGGAATTCACATATTTGTTAACTATAAAACACATGGAGAACTATTTCAATTTAAAATTGACTAGATTTATAACACCTACCCTTTATCATGCAAAAGGTAAATCCAACTATACACCATGCCTCTCTAAACTGCTTGTATTTCTATTCTGTTTGGGTTCTTTTTCTCCATCACTTTAGGATTGCTGCAATCTGGCTGGGCACAATTCAGGAGCCACTTGTCAAAAGAAACTAAAATTACTTTTAGAACCACACATGACTAAAAATTAGCTCCTCGGGAAAAACCCTCAGAGCCCAACTGCCACTACTGGCTTCCCACAAGCTCTCAACCTCCACACTCCTTCTCTTGAGGTCGATTGGCTGGGTCGTGTGGGCAGAGCCCAAAAAGTCCCACAATGAGCAGCTCCGTTGTCTGAAAGGGTGGGGAAACAGCCCAATGGCATTACCACAGAGGAGCCAATCAGCTAGATATTGCTGGGGCTGCTGTGAGCCAATCATCAGCTTGCAGTCTGAAAGGGTGGGGAAACTGCTCAATGAGCATCTCCAATGAGCATCACTGCAGAGGAGCCAATTAGCTTGATGTTGCTGGGGCCGCTGTTAGCCAATCATCAGCTGGCAGTCTGAAAGTTTGTTTGGCCCCTTGGGCTGTGCCTCTCAACACCTCCCCCTCTCTGTTTAAACAACAAGCATGTGGCTTAGGGACCATGCCTGCCTTAGGTTGTCCAATAGTACATATGGTGCTTACCCATTATCGAATGAGCTGACCTCAAGGTATCAGCCTCCAGTCTTAGATTGGTACCATTGCAATTGGATCTTACCCATCACTAGCTACAGGTCCAGTATACAGTCACACCTGTGGAGAGGTCTTTGTACCAGCGGGGGGTGAGGTTCTTTGTCTCACCTCTGTTGGCCCCCAAATTTTAGCTGAACGACCATGACAGCAGAAGGGAGGAAGATACACCAAGCCAATTGACGGCTCCTTTTGGAAAAATTGTACCACCGATGACATCATCAGCAAAAATACCCCAACACTACCACAAGTCAATTCACCAACATATTGTTCACAATGCATGCAGGTGAGTTCACAATGCATACAGGTGATACATAGTCCAGGCAAGTTCTGCAAGCAGTTCAGTGATGGCTATTGCAGAAGCTGTAGATTGGTTTTATCTTTGTCTTTACAGGCACTGGGATGAAGATAGGAATTTTGGCAATAATGGCCAAAGAAAAATTATGTAACATTCCAGAAGGTACTAAAAGAAAACAAATTTCTTAACAATTTACATTGTCTTGAAGAGAATTATTAAATATAATGAAAAGAAAAGGTGAAAGTAAACAAACAGATCTGTTAACCTCCTTTTTTGTACACATTTTAAAACAATCCTCAACAGGTGTTTACCCAATTTAAATTAAAACATTTACATCAAGTGTATAAAAATATATTTGGATCCATTTTTTCATGAGCGCTCATCATATATGATATATGGACATACGTACATTCAAACATATAACAAAAAACACAAGTGTGCACACGTAATATAATACATACAACACATAACATAAGAGTAAAGGCCTTATAACATTTTACAGGTGAAATCTCCATTGCAATGTCTAAAAACTCTATAGTCCAAAAATAGAACTGATCAGCAAAACATTAACCTAGGTTTGTATGAGCTCAAAAAACAAAATAGAACTTCATGACATGGGAAAGGGTAATAATAAAATAGATATTGAAAAAAGCATCCTGGATTTGTCACAGATGTAAGAATAGCCAAACTGGAGTTCTGGATATCAGCTGTTATGGATTTGAGCCAAATCATATTCTTTTAATCTGTAGAAATCGCTTTAGTTAGTCTCTCTGGAATCCAAATCGGCTGCTGTTCTCCCTGTGGAAACACACAAACAGACCTCCAACTCCAGACAATTACTGGGTCAGGACATTTCCATTGTCCTGTTAGAATATCCTTCCAAAGTACCTTGGGCTTATGTACATTTTTTGGACACATATGCCTTTCCACAGGACTAAGCCCTGATGAATCCAAATTTCCAAAGTTTAGAGTAAAAAGGGTTATTTTAAGTTTATCTTTGGGGAATATATACCCCTTCCCAATTCCTTTTTTTCGTTTAATTAGTACGTTTTAATAGTTTGATGAGCTCATTTAACTATGCCTTGTCCCTGCGGATTGTATGGGATTCCTGTTATATGAGTAATTCAAAATGATGAGCAAAATTCTTTAAAAGAGGTAAAAGTATAACCAGGGGCAACATCTGTTTTTAACTGTTTTGGAATGCCCACAGTGGCAAAATTTTGTAAGCAATGAGCTATAACATCTTTAGTTTTTTTTTCTCCGGCATGAAGGGAGTCCATCAAAAATTCAGAAGAAGTATCAACTGTAACATGCAAATATTTTAATTTTCCAAATTCTGGCAAGTTTGTGACGTCCATCTGCCAAATATGGTTAGGTATCAATCCTCTAGGATTGACTCCAAGATTAACTTGTGGTAAAATGGTCACACAATTTTGACATTGTTTTATTATTTGTCTAGCTTGTTCCTTAGTTATTTTAAAGCGCTTATGTATAGTATTAGCATTGACATGGAATTTTTTATGAAAATTTGTAGCTTCTTCTACTGTAGAGAAAATATGTATGTCATGCGTAGTTTTATCCGCTAAATCATTACCCAAACTAAGGGCTCCAGGCAATCCTGTATATGTCCTGATATGCCCTTTAAAGGACGGATCTTTTCTGTCCCAGATTAGACTTTGTATAGTGGAAAGAAAAGAGAAAACAGGAGAGGAAGGGGAAATTTGTTTCTTCCTAAGATTATATATTCAAACTCAACCCTGTTGAAAATGCATAATCATATCACTCACTTTATACTTTGCCTGATTTCATAATGTCTCTAAAGATATGTGGTTTCCTGCATATTTTCACCAGTTCACCATTGTGACTGACCCTTCACATGAACTTATGTTCACTTTCACTCTCTAACCACAACCCTAATGCTCCAGAACTTTTGTTCCAAATCCTATACTCACTCTTCTTCCTAAACCAACTCTGTACCTAATTCTACCTACTATCCGTTTTTGACTGGATGTTCTCTTCAACATTCAATCATCCAAGCTACAAGGTCCGATGCCATTGTATATCTATTTATCTGAGACATCTGTACACAATGTAAATCAAAGTTAAGTATCCCAATCAAGGGCCCAATGCCCTTCTGGGCTTCAAAATTACCTAGATTTCGGTTTTCATTCATATATTTAACCTCTATATTTTTATAAATATCTCAGGTTCCCAGTACCATTATTCATCCCGCAGGATTATTCCTAACTCAAATCAAACATTTTATTAGCCCTAAGAATACACTGTTCTATCAACCTAAATTTAAAGAAAAGCAGGGACAGAGTTGGTCTTACAATACAGGAATGTAGGGGATCTTCCACCTGCTGAGAACCTCCAAAGTCCAAGCAGAAATGAATCCTGGAGAAGATATAGTCAGCTATGAAGGATCTGCGAGAGCAAAAGTCATCTTCCATGGCAATCACCCTGGTCAGGATGAAGGGATGTGTCTGAATCAGCCTCTCTCTTCTTAATGTAGAGGAGATTGACCAAACCAGGCCTGTGTGGATAGCTATTCCCGGGTTCCTAAGGTTGACATACCATTCTAACTTGTGAAAGTTTCAAAGGAAGTAGGGGAAGCCTCCATCTAATGGGACACTTGGAAGCAACTATTAGGACAAAATGGTTTACAAGGCAGTGAATTTATTCAGTTCCTGAAGGGAGTGACCTCACCTCACTTTCTTGGTGATGGATCTCTCTGAACTTGGGATACTGGAAACCAGGCACATACAGCCAGTCCCAGTCCCAGTCCCAATGGGCTCACTTGTTTGGATTTACCAAGGACAGAGTCAGTCTTTCTTTGTACCTACTGATGTTAGGATGGCAAAAGCAAGGAGAGTTCTGAAGAAGGGCCTTTCCTGAGAAAGCAGGTAGTGGCTAAACACTAGCTTCTGACAACTTAACAGGTCAAGGAGAACAGACCTGAGACAGGACAGGACTTTTCAGGGGAAAATTGTATGGCCCACCAGTCAGAGGACACTCCCTAGAGTCACAGACCTACTTGGGGGAAGGAGGTGCCAATATGGGTGTGGTTTTGGGTTTATGATTTTGTCTCATGTTCTGAGAATAGGTAGGAAAGGTGGTTTGTTTTTTTGGGTTGAACTGTTTCTAGTAAGACGTTTGACAAGGCGAGTGTTTCTATGTCTGTGTATCCCACTATGTCCGTGGTTGTAGACATTAGAAAAGAGAATGCATCAATGGATTTGTCCTGTCTTGTAGAAAGCTTCCCAGCATTCATCCTGCCCAATTAATGAATGGATTGCAGCTTTCCTTAAGGATGGGCAACACCAACGATCTTAGTAATTTCCAATTTTCTTTCTGAATTCTGGCCAATCTCCAGAATAGGCTCATGGTTTTGTGTCCAAGATATGTACCACCTCCAAGCTCTGTGACATGGCCATGTACTGGATAGATGAAGGGAATGGCGAGCATCTCAGAAAACACAGATATCAGTGTGACCAGTAAACTCTCAGTGGAGAAACCCTTCTTTGAGCCTTTTGCTTACATAATGTTCTGTTGCCTTGAATGTCAAGAAGTTCTTTGTTTCGGACCACCCCTTTGTGAAGCCTGAAGAAAACAGTTTTCAGATGGAAATGAATGGGCATAACCTGTGGCTCTTTGCTTAATTGCTTTGGAAATGGATGTGTCTGAATCCAACTCTATGCCCTGTGTGAGGCTGTGTCTTAGATTCTCTGCAACTGATAGATCTAAAGAAAGATCCCATGTGTGCATCCAAAACCAAAATGGCCAAAAGAGCAGTCATTGTGGGTGAAGTTTCTCTCCTTCCTCTGTTAGGTTCTTGACGTCCATCAAGTGAGAATTGGGATCCTTTGCGTCAAATGAGTTTTTCAAAGCACTGCAGATGTGGTTGGGTTTTCTTATGACTGAAATTCACATAAAGAATCTACACCTGACAGTCAGTAGGCCTCAAATTGCAGAAGAAGATCAGTATTAATGGCAGGCGTATTTGATCAATCCTGGTTCACTGGAAGGGTTTCCAGGCCCCCCTGACTTTAGGCAAATTAGCGGCAAGGGAGCATGTTTTGGACACTGTCTTGGGCTATGCCCCTCATGGAAACGTCCAGCCAGAGGTTATGATGAGTGTCTATATGGAAGAAGATGAGGGCCATTGGGGAGTGTTTTGGTTTTAATTGTGGTCATTTGTGTGGCCTTTGGAAGAGATGACTGGGTCCACCTGGGCTTGAACTCTGGTGTGATTCCCCTTAGAGACTGAGTTCTGGAACTGAGCTCAGAGAAGTATTGCCATTAATTGTGTTGGGATTTTATGAGACCACGCATAAGAGTCGCCCTTTAAACTGAGATCTAGCATTGAAGTGCTCTGTCCCATAATGAAAGATCCACAAACAGTGAAAGCAACGACACATGAAACAGACAAGACAAGACAATAAAGACAGGCAATGGACGTCCAACACTGAGATCAGGACTGAGTAGCCGGCAATAACCAATGGGCTGGCAATACCGAATCCAAAACAAAATATCACTGAGTCGAGGAATCTATTATAACTAAATTTCCCAAGTCCTCTGGGGCGTCCTCCAGGAACGTGGCCTGTAGCTCTGTGACACGTCTGTCAGCCACTGTCGGAGAGAGCTCACACTCTTCATCAATAGCCATTTTTCCAAGTCCTAACCTGAAACCTGAAACCAGGAATAGGAGACTTACTTACCCCAAGAGTAGCCCGTTGGGGTCTCTCATCCACCGCTGCCAGATATCAGTGGAAACTTCATGTGTAAAGGTCGGGCGTGCATTGGAGGAAGAGACCACCAAGAAACTGACTCATGAAACAGCAAAGGGTTTATTGGAGTTCCAGCATTCTGGGGCTCAGAGCTCACTTGAATACAGCAGAGAGCCCTGAGAAGAGCTTGAGCAGAGCTTATATACTTTCCTTGCCGAGGGCAAGAAGGGAAGTTTATTGATGGGTCAGTGGGAGTGGGCAGTTTGCATGCAACCAGGTGAGAGAGTAAATTCTGCAGTTTGAAAACTGGGGACAGCACATTCTGGGAACAAGATTAGCAAACAGTTCTCAAGATTTCAACAGTGTTTTGTTAAGCATAGAGAAAAACAGGAAGTGACAAGTACCTATTTAATTAACCATTCAATAACAACTATACCTTTTTAAATGGATGTTCTCATCTACATTCAATTTTCCAAGGTACAGGGTCCTATGACATTGTATATCAATTTACCTGAGACATCTGTGCAGAACGTAATTCAACGCTAAGTATCCCAATTAAGGGCCCAATGCCATTCTGGGATTTAAATCTTACTTAGATTTCTGTTTTCCTACATATATTTCAACTATATATTCTTATACATATTGCAGCTTCTCAATAGAATTATTCATAAACAGAATGATTCCTAACCCAAATCAAACATGTTATTAACCCTAACCCTACAGTGTTCCCTCAATCTAACTTTAAAGAAGAGCACGGACAGAGTTGATCTTATAATACAGGAATGTAAGGGATCTTTCACCTGCTGAGAACCTCAAAGGTCCATGGAGAAATAAGCCATGGAGAAGATGTAGGCAGCTATGAAGGACCTGAGACAGCAAAAGTCATCTTCCATGGCAAACAACCTGGTCAGGATGAAGGGATGTCTCTGAATCTGCCACTCACACCCTGTGAACTGCGCCACTTCACAGGTGAATAACGAGTTAGAACGACAAAAAATTATCTTGTTAGGATCTTACAGAAAAATGGGTGTGCACCGAAACCTAGAAGAATGATTTCCACCAATGAGGTCCGGTAATTGAGTCTCAAACACGAGCCAAATGTGCGACCGGAGATCCGGGCTGACAAATCTGTGTGGCCTGCCCCGTGGCTAGAGACAGCAGGGCACCACCTAGAAGCGACCAGCCGGCAGGGAGAAACGTTGCTGCAGATTCTGTGGAATCCTGCTGGCTGACCTCCAACTGAGCCCCGGGCTGAGTTTGGGATTTCAGACGGGGAAGGAAGTGCTACAGTTCTATCCCCCCACAATAAAAACTCCACCAAGGAAACCAACGGCCACCATCTTGGAGAGCAGAAGTAACCACCGCCACTCTCCAACAGATTGCAACAATAAAACAGGTTTGTGTTACTCAGCTCATCTCCCATACAGCAGGGAATTCACATAAAATCTCTCTTAGGCTTTCCATTGGAGAGATTATCAGAGAGAGCCTGCATAAAGACGTCGGGAAAACTAGAGGCACCTGACCTTCAACTTCCCCTCCCATCAGCGGCGAAAACGAAACCTGTCTAGCCAGAGCTGGGAGAGGGGCAAGAGGAAAAAATCAAAACAATAGAGTGCCCGGGGTTCCCCATAGACACCATCCACACCCAAGAAACGGCAGGCCCAGAGGACAGTATGAGCTGCCGAGAGCATCACTCAGGGGAAATCTGGTCTAGCACAAGAAACCAGGACTAGCAGGAGATAACAGGGGACTAGAGGCCAGGCCCGCGTGACTGGGCGGCTGGAGAACGCCCGCCCACTGGTCACAAACAGCCCGCTGCTGGTGCGACTGGGTGGCTGGTGCCCGCCTGCCTACCAGCGACCAATCGCCTGCTGGCTGCACGTGCAACTGGGTGGCTAGAGATCTCCCGCCCACCAGTGACAGCCCACCCGCTGACTGTGTGACTGGACAGCTGGAGACCGCCCGCCCGCCGGCGACCGGGAGTTGTAAACAAACAGAGACAGATCAGTCCCAGCCCACTCCCATTTGAACACCCTGGCAAGGAGCCTGGGGCCCGCCATAGCAGACAGGTGACATCACTGGAGCTCGGCCATCGCAATTCCTTCCAAGCAGAATTCACTTTAGCAGGCATAGTCTACCAACACAAAGGAGAGACAACAGATATATTAAACCAAAACAAATCTATAGAATAGAGCAGAAAAACAGCAATCAAATAGAGATGGAAAACAACGTGAACATCATGAAAAAACAAAGGAAAAAAATGTGTACAAACAATGCAGGACAACTTAATTCTACAGGAGGACCTAGAATCATCAGAAACAGGGATAGGGAAAAAAACTCAAGGCTTACCTAACTCAGATGGAAAGGGATATTAGAGAATACATGAATCAGCAAGTCCTAGCAATAAAAGTATATTTTGAAAATGAATTAAACAAATTCAAATGGCAAAGAACAAGCTTTACCAGGAGATAGAGATCTTAAAAAAAATCAAACAGTAATCCTAGAAATGCAGGAAACTATTAATTAAAACTCAAACGAGAATATTACAAATAGACTAGATCAAATAGAAGTCAGAACATCAGATAATGACGACAACGTTTATCAACTTGAAAAGAATATAGTCAACACAGAAAAGATGCTTAAGTCCCAAGAGCAGTCTATTCAAAAGATATGGGATGTCATAAAAAAAACAAATTTCACAGTCATCGGGATATAAGAAGCCATAGAGATTCAAACCGAAAGAATGGACAACATATTAAATAAAATAATTCTAGAAAACTTCCCAGAGATGAAAGATGGAATGGATTGCCAAATCCTTGAAGCCTACAGGACCCCAAACATTCAAAACCATAATAGACCAACTCCAAAACATATAATTATGAAGATAGCCAACATACAGAACAAGGAGAGAATATTAAAAGCTACGAAAGAAAGGAGGCGGATTACATTCAGGGGTAAACCAATTAGATTAACGACTGATTTTTCATCACAAACTTTGAAAGTGAGAAGATCCTGGAACAATGTATTTCAAACACTGAAAAATAATGAATTCCAACAAAGAATACTGTATCCAGCAAAATTAAGCTTCAGATTTGACAATAAAATGAAAGTCTTTCACAATGAATAAAAACTAAAAGAATTCACACCCATAACACCAGCACTGCAAAGGATTTTGGGCAAAATACTACAAGAAGAAGAATTGAAAAATAGTGCCCCAAACTAACAGTGGGAGGTATCTCAGTAAAGGGGGAGGAAAATAACCAAAAAGTAAAAACTAGCCAAAATAAAATAAATAAATAAATTAACATGAATGGATGTACAAATCATATTTCAATTGTAACCTTAAATGTTAATGGCCTAAACTCACCATTCAAGAAACATAGGGTAGTAACCGGGATCAAAAAAAACAAATCCAACAATATGCTGCCTTCAGGAGACTCATATGATAGGTAAAGACATACACAGGCTGAAAGTAAAAGGTTGGGAAAAATCATACCACTCACAGGGCACACGGAAGCAAGCAGGAGTGGCCAAACTCATATCAAATACAATCAACTTCAAACCTACGTTAATCAAAAGGGATATAGAAGGACACTATATAACGTTAAAAGGAACCATCCACCAACATAACATAACAATTACCAATTTGTATGCAGCAAACAAATGAGCTGCCACACTCATAAAACAAACTCTTCTCAAGTTCAAGAGTCAAATAGACTACAACATAATAATTATAGGTGACGTCAACAGACCGCTCTCACCATTAGACACATCCTCTAGACAAAAACTGAATAAAGAAACTATAGAACTCAACAGCACAATCAATAACCTAGACTTAACCAACATATATAGAATATATCAACCATCATCAAGTGGATACACCTTCTTATCAGCAGCAGATGGATGCTACTCAAAGATAGACCATATATTAGGTCATAGGGCAATTCTTAGTAAATATAAAGGCGTGGAGATAATACCATGCACCATATCAGATCATAATGAAATGAAACTGGAAATCAATGATAAAAGAAGGAAGGAAAAATCCTACATCACATGGAAAATGAACAATATTCTACTGAATGATCAATGGGTTACAGAAGACATTAAGGAGGAGACAAAAAAATTCTTAGAGACAAATGACCATACAGACACAACCTACTGTAATCTATGGGACACAATGAAAGCAGTTTTAAGAGGAAAATTCATTTCTTGTAGTTCTTTCCTCAAAAAAAGAAAAAAAAAACAAATAAATGAACTCACACTACACCTCAAAAACCTAGAAAAGGAAGAGCAAAACAACAGCAAATGTAGTAGACGACATTAAAATAAGAGCAGAAATCAACGAAATTGAAACAAAAAATCATTGAAAAAATTGATAAACTAAAAGTTGGTTCTTTGAAAAAATAAATAAGATTGACAGGCCCTTAGCCATGATAACGAAGAGAAGAAGAGAGAGAACTCAAATTATTAACATAGGGGGTGAAAAATGCAATGCCACAACAGACACTACAGAAATATAGAAGATAATTAGAAAGTATTTTGAAACCCTATATTCCAATAAAATAGAAGATAGTGAAGATATCAATAAATTTCTTAAGTCATACGATCTGCCCAGATTGAGTCAGGAAGACACACACAATTTAAACAGACCAATGACAAAGGAAGAAATAGAAGAAGCCATCAAAAGATAACCAACGAAAAAAAGCCCTGGACCGGATGGGTAAACAGCGGAGTTCTACAAAACCTTCAAAGAAGAATTAATACTGATTCTTTTCAAGCTCTTTCAAGAAATAGAAAAAGAAGGAGCTCTTTCAAATTCATTCTATGAGGCCAAAATCACCCTGATCTTGAAATCAGACTAAGACACTTCAAAGAAACAAAACTACAGACAAATATCTCTAATGAACTTGGATACAAAAATTCTCAATAAAATCCTGATGAATCGAATACAAAAGCATATCAAAAAAAAAATTGTGCACCATGATCAAGTAGGATTCACCCCTGGGATGCAAGGCTGGTTCAATATACGGAAATCAATAAATACTATTCACCACATCAATAGACTTAAAGACAAGAACCATATGATCATCTCGATAGATGCAGAAAAAAACATTTGACAAAGTACAGCATCCCTTTATGTTCAAAACACTAGAAAAACTAGGGATAACAGGAACTTACCTCAACATTGTAAAAGCTATATATGCTAAACCTCAGGCTAGCATCATCCTAAATGGAGAAAAACTGAAGGGATTGCCTCTAAAATCTGGAACAAGACAGGGATGCCCTCTATCACCACTTCTATTCAATTTAGTTCTTGAAATTGTAGCCAGAGCAATTAGACAATAGAAATTAAAGGCATAAAAATAGGAAAACAAGAACTTAAATTATCACTATTTGTGGATGACATGATAATATATATAACAGACCCAAAAGGGTCTACAAAGAAACTGCTAGAGATAATAAATGAATTAAGCAAAGTGGCAGGATATAAAATCAACACGCATAAATCAAAGGCATTTATGTATATCAGGAGCAAAACTTCTGAAATGGAAAGGAGGAAAACCACTCCATTCACAATATCCTCAAAGAAAATAAGATACTTGGAAATCAACCTAACAAAAGAGGTGAAAGATTTATATAATGAAAACTACAGAACCCTAAAGAGAGAGATAGAAGAAGATCTTAGAAGATGGAAAAATGTACCCTGTTCATGGATAGGCAGAACTAACATCATCAAAATGGTGATATTACCCAAAGTTCTCTACAGGTTAAAATGGATGCCAATCAAAATCCCAACGGCATTTCTTGTAGAAATGATAAAGCAATCATGAAATTCATATGGAAAAACAAAAGACCCAGAATAGCAAAAGCAATTCTAAGCAGGAATTTGAATCTGGAGGTATAGCGATACCAGAGTTCAAACTGTACTACAAAGCAATAGTTATAAAAGCAGCGTGGTACTGGTACCAAAACAGGCAGGTGGATCAGTGGTAGAGAATAGAGGACACAGAAATCAATCCACAAAATTACAACATTCTTATATATGATAAAGAGGCTAAAAGCATATTGGGAGATGGATAGCATCTTCAACAAATGGTGCTGGGAAAATTGGAAATCCATATGCACCAAAATGAAACTGAATCCCTTTCTCTCGCCATGCACAAAAATTAACTCAAAATGGATCAAGGAGCTAGTGATGAAATCAGAGACACTGCATGTGATAGAAGAAAAAGATGGCTATGATCTACATACTGTGGGGTCGGGCTCCAAATTCATTAATAGGACACCCATAGCCCAAGAGTTAATAACAACAATAAACAAATGGGACTTACTTAAACTAAAAAGTTTTTTCTCTGCAAGAGAAACAATAAGAGAGGTAAATAGAGAGTCTACATCCTGGGAACAATTTTTTACCCCTCACACTTCAGATAGAGCCCTAATATCCAGAATATACAAAGAACTCAAAAAATTAAACAATAAGATAACAAATAACCCAATCAACAAATGGGCCAAGGACCTGAACAGACACTTCAGAGAGGAGGACATACAATCAATCAACAAGTACATAAAAAAATGCTCACCATCTCTAGCAGTCAGAGAAATGCAAATCAAAACCACCCTAAGATACCATCTCACTCCAGTAAGATTAGCAGCCATTATGAAGTCAAACAACAATAAGTGTTGGCGAGGATGTGGAGAAAAGGGTACACTTGTACACTACTGGTGGTACTGAAAATTGATAAGGCCAATTTGTAAAGCAGTATGGAGATTTCTTGGAAAGCTGGGAATGAATGTACCATTTGACCCAGCTATCACCCTTCTCGGACTAGAGGGTCTTAACAGAGCGTACTATAGGGATACTGCCACATCAATGATCATAGCGCCACAATTCACAATAGCTAGACTGTGGAACCAACCTAGATGTCCTTCAATAGATGAATGGTTAAAAAACTGTGGCATCTATACACAATGGAGTATTACTCAGCACTAAAAAATGGCAAAATCATAGACTTTGCAAGGAAATGGATGGCATTAGAGCAGATTATGCTAAGCTAAGCTAACCAATCCTTTAAAAAAATGCCAAATAACTTCTTTGATATAAAGAGAGCACCTAAGAACAGAACAGGGAGGAAGAGCATGAGAAAAAGATTAACATTAAACAAAGACGAGTGGGGGGATAGAAAGGGGGAGAGAAGGGAAAGCATATGGAAATGGTAGGAGACCCTCAATGTTACACAAAATTACATATAAGAGGTTGTGAGGGGAAATGGGGGGAAAACAATGGAGAGAATTGAACAACAGCAGTTGAGGTAGAGAGGAAAGATGGGAGGGGAGGTGAGGGGGGATAGTAGGGGATAGAAAGGTAGGAGAATACAATATCACTATTATGCCATTATGTACAAATGTGAATGTGTAACCAATGTGCTTCTACAATTCGTATTTGGGGAAAAATGGGAGTTCATAACCCAATTGAGTCAAATGTATGAAAGATAATATATCATGAGTTTTGTAATGTTTTGAACTATCAATAAAAATAAATAAATAAATAAAGGTTTAAAATTGAGTGGCAAGAAATCAGCTAAAAAAGTGTTGAGATGCATTCATTTTGCTAAGCAGAAACTTTGTTTTGTGTAGTTGTATCTATCACAAATTTATTTTACCAGAAAACTGCCTTTTGAAAATACACTTAATTGAGATTAAAGGATAATCCACCTACCTTCATGAAAAATTCATAGCATTTCCTATATTTTTCATATTTCATTTTTTGGTAAATATTTTGTCATGGACCAGGTCTAGTCTTAGGCTATTCTTTCAGAATACTGCCTCATCTGATAAGTTGGTACAATGTGTTGGATTGTTCTTTTCATCTTTTATTTAATAGTTTCTAGCTGATAATGTGTATTTTTCATTATCTTTATTTGGACATACATACCCAACGATATCTTTGCATTTTATGTTTTACTGGGAAGAGACTCATCAAAAGCTCTGTATTATATGTATCAACAATCAAACATTTAGAGCATGCAATTATTCTTAATTTTGCATGAAAATATCTTTGTACCATTTACTTATAAAAATTTAGAACTATTAATAATGTCCCTACTGTAATAAGTAACTAATTACCAGAAAAATTAAACAATTCACTTTATATCAATTATGAATATGAAAAGTACTAAAATAAGTATTTGGCAATTAATACATAATTGATAGAAATTGAAATCATAAGAAAGCCATTTAAAATGTCAGTGCATATGGTCCTTAAATAATAGGTTGTTCAAAAAAATTTCTCTAATTCCTAAGATATGATATGCCATATTACAGCGTAACGTGATAAAAAACATTAAATTATCAATATTGATAATAAAGAATGATACCTTTTTTCTTAAATATGTTTATTTGATTTTCATTGTAAGATGTTATTTCTGGAAGACTTCAGAATTAAGAAAGTCTTGGTGTATATTATTTCTAACAGGCTAATCAAAGTACTTTTAAATATATATGTATATATATATACATAATATATGTAATGCATATGCATGAATATAGACACATATGTATAATAAATGTATTGTAATATATCTATCAGGTGATTATAATTATTAAATTTTTTTTAAAAAAAATAGTGACTATAAAAAACAGTCTCAAATTTAAATTTCATAGCATACAACTGTTTGTAATGCCATGAGAGAAAAATAGATATGGAGGAAAAACGAAAAAGGAAGAGAGAGAAGGGGAAAAATGAGGAAGAAAGTGAGTAAAGAAGAGGGAGAGGCGTATTCGATGTTAAGACAAAAGTGGAGCGGCTGGGTTTGTGATTCAGTGTTAACATGTTTGCCTAGTATGTGTGAGGAACTGGGTTCTATTCTCAGCACCACATAAACAAATAAACAAAATGAAGATCCATCAACAACTTAAAAAATAAAAAATAAAAAACTAGAAATATTACTAAAATCCCAAGCATTTATGAATGTTAAATAATAAAATATATGTTACATAGCCTTATGTAATTTCTAGACTCCCCAAAAGAGTCATTAACTGTTAGATTATTAGTGCTATACCTAAAAATCCATTGCTCTTTCCTCTACATTCTGTGGCATTCTAGTGCTAAAATAAATTGTAGTATAACACCAAAAAAAAAAAAAAATCCTAACATTTCTACAGTAACTGACCCAGTTTAACATCAATGCAAGTAGATTCCTATGGGACATGATATGTACTTTGAAGTTTATTTTTATTCAACACTGGTACATTTCTATTTCTTGAGTTTATGCACATTATAGGATATATATTTCATTCACACGTTCACAAATTTATAGGCATTTATTTCACTTTCAATCACTTCCTGCTTCAGAAAACATGTATTCCTCCGTTTCTGACTGGTCTTTTCTTGAAACTTCTTTCCAAACACATTATTTTCGATTTCCATTATCACATTTGAAGCAAAACTCACACACCCCTCATAATAAACCATAACCCTAATATTACCATTAGATGTACAACTGGTTGGAATGAATGATTGTATATCAATATAAGATTTCTTACTTAGTTTCAGATATCAATTCAATCCATTATTTAAAGTGGAACCAGTTATATTATTTATTCACAATGTGGTATTTTCATGCATTATCTCTATATTCATAGACACAGGGTACACCTCTTTGTACCCCCAACACTAATTTATACGTCTTCAAAATATTGCTCCCAGAAATGTTGGAAGAAATACCCATGTCACCTGATCTACATATGCATTTTATCACTGAAATATTCTGGACACAAAAAGCAAAGGTCACACTTATGATTGTATCAAAGCTAAATGAAAAGTGAACATGGATTACTAAAAACATCCATGTCCAGGTTGCCTAATGCTCTCAAATGAAAATCCTATTGGTAACTACAAATTAGTTTCTTCCAAAGATTATATATTCAATCTCAACCCTGTTGAAAATGTCTAATCCTCTCACTCACTTTATACTTTGCCTGTTTTTATAATGTCTCTATTGGTATCTGCTTTTCCACAGTTCATCATTGTGACTAAATCTTCACATGTTCTGAAACTTACATTCACACTCTAATCGAAATCCTATTGCTAAAGAACTTTTGGTCCAAATCCTATATTCACTCTTCTTCTTAAAACCTACCTACTATCTTCCTAATCCTACCGACTATCACTTTTTGACTGGAGGTTCTCTTCTACATTCAATCATCCAGTTACAAGGTCTTATGCCATTGTATATCAATTTCTCTGAGACATTTTTGCAGAATGTAATTCAACGATAGGTATCCCAATCAAGGGCCCAATGATTTCTGGGCTTCAAATCTTACTTAGATTTCTGTTTATGTACATATATTTCACGTCTGTATTCTAATAAATATCACAGGTTCCAATAACATTATTCATCCAGCAGAATGGTTCCTAACCGAAAATGAAAATGTTATTAACCCTAACCATACACTGTTCCCTCAATCTAACTTTAAAGAAGAGCAGTGACAGTGTTGGTCTTACAATACAGGAATGCATGGGATCTTCCACCTGCTGAGAACCTCAAAGGTACATGCAGAAATGATCCCTGGAGAAGATGTAGGCAGCGATGAAGGACCTGAGAGAGCAAAAGTCATCTCAATGGCAAACAACCTGGTAGAATTAAGGAATGTGTCTGAATCAGCCTCATTCTTCTTAATACAGAGAAGATAGACCAAACCATGCCTGTGTGGTGAGCTGTTCCCTGGTCCCTATGTTTGATATACGATTCAAACTTGTGAAAGTGTCACAGGATGTAGGGGCATCCTCCATCTCATGGGAACCTTGGAGGCAAATGTTAGGACAACGTGGTTTCCAAGGCAGTGACCTCATTCAGTTCCTCAAGGAAGTGACTTCACCTCACTTCCTTGGTGATGGAAGTCTCTGAACTTGGGATCCAGGAAGCCAGGCACCCAGAGCCATAACCCGTTTAAGTCCCAGTGGTCTAACTTGTTTGGATTTACGAAGGACAGAGTCAATATTTCTTGGTACCTACTGATTTGAGGATGGCCAAATGCCAGGAAACCTCTGAAGAGGGTCCTATCCTGATAAAGCAGGTAGTGGATCACCGCTGGCTCCTGACTACTTCACAGAGTTGGCAAAGTAGAGCAGATCTGAGACAGGACAGGCCATTTTGGGAGAACATAGTATGGCCCACCAGTCAGAGGACACTCCGGATATGACAGACCTACTTGGGGGAAGGAGGTGCTTTTGCGGGTGTGGGTGTGGGTTTGTGGTTTTGTCTCATGTTCTGAGAATACGAAAGAAAGGCGGTTTGATTGGATTGTAGTGAACTGTTTCTAGTAAGTCGTTTGACAAGGCGAGTCTTTCTATGTCTGTGTATCCCACTGTGTCCGTGGTTGTCGACATTAGAAAAGAGAATGCATCAGTTGATGTGTTCTGTCTAGTAGAAAGCTTCGCAGCATTCATCCTGCCCAATTGATGAATGGACTGCGGCTTGCCTCATGGATGGGCAACACCTACTATCTGCCTAAGTTCCTGTTTTCTTCCTGAATTCTGGCCACTCTCCCGAATAGGCACATAGTTTTGTGTTTAAGATATGTACCACCTCAAGCTCTGTTAAATGGCCATGTACTGGACAGCTGAAGGGAATGGGAGAATCTCAGAAAACTCAGATATCAGTGTGACCAGGAAAGTCTCAGTGGAGAAACCCTGCTATGGGCCATTCTCTTACTATGTATCTGTTTCCCTGAATGTCAGGAAGTTCTTTGCCTCAGGCCACCCTCATGTGAAGCCTGAAAAAAAGAGTTTTCAAATGAAAATGAATGGGCATCACCTGTGGCTCTTTGCTTAATTTCTTTGCAAAGGGATGTGTCTGAATCACCCTTTGGCCCTGTGTGCGGTTGTGGCTTAGATTCTCAGCCCCTGATGGATCTAAAGAAAGATCCGATGTGTGCATCCAAAACCAAAATTTCAAAAAGATCAGTTATGATGTATGAAGTCTCTTGCCTTTCTTTGTTAGGTTCCTGCACTACATCAAGTGAGAATAGGGATCCTTTGGTTCAAATAAATTTTTGAAAGCCCTGAAGAAGTGCTTGGGTTTTCTTATGACTCCAATTCACATAAAGAATCTATACCTGACAGTCAGTAGGCCTCAAATTGGAGAAGCAGATCAGTATTAACTGTGGTCTTATTTTATCACTCCTGGTTCACATGCAGGGTGTCCAGGCCACCATGACTTTAGGCAAATGAGCAGCAAGGGAGCTTATTTTGGACACTAACCCATACCCTACTAGACTCTGACTAGTAATCCTAACATGATGGAGAATAATAACCCCAACAGAATAGAAATACAAGAAGTTTTGAGGATTCATGTTGTATAGTTGTACTTGCCTTTTGCATTATATAGGGTAGGAGTTATAAATTTAGTCAATTTTTAATTGAAACAGTTCTCCATGTGTTTTTAAAGTTCACAACCATGTGAATTCCTCTCTCCCTTTCTCTGTAGCCTATTCAGAACATGTATTTTTATATGCACATTTAGAATCCTACCTGGTATCACATGTACATTCTTGAGAGGTTGCTGACTTAGCAGATACAAATTGTCAGAAGAGATCACTCCTCTGAATGCTGTTGGAAGTGAAAATTCAAACTATGGGTGACTTCCTAGTTGAACAACATTATACATAAATCCACGTTTAGTAAAATCAATATTTTTGGATCTGTGGATTATATATATTTCATGATATATATATATATATATATATATATATATATATATATATATATATATATATTGTTACATTTTAATGTCTGTTTGAGTGTGTGTGTGTGTGTGTGTGTGTGTATAGATAGATAGATAGATAGATAGATAGATATACACTCTCCAGATTTTTGAAAATATGAAACATATGTGTCTTATTATATACTCCCTAAATTCATTCATGTACATGTATGTGGATTTATAATCAACTTTTCACAAGATTATTTTCAAAAATATTCATCCACCTGAAATACATATTTGTTTCCTAGTACTAAAAACAAACTTCAATGAATGGTGCATACAAATCCAAATATTTCTACAGTAACTGTCCCAGTTTAACATCAATGCTTGTAGATTCCTATGGGACATGATGTGTATTTTGACGTTCATTTTTTAACAAAACTGGTACATTATTATTTCTTCAGTTTATGCACATGATAGGATATATATTTCATTAACAAGTTCACAAATTTATAGGCATTTGTTTCGCTTTCAATAACTTCCTTATTCAAAACTCTTGTATTCCTCCAGGTTTCTTGTCTGGTCTCTTCATGAGACTTCTTTCCAAACTCATTATTTCTGAAATCCATAATCACCTTTGAAACAAAATTCCCACACTCTTTATGATAATCCATAAGCCTAATATTAAAATAAGATGGATACCTGGTTGGATTGAATGATTGCATATCAATATAAGATTTCCTGTATATTTTCAGATATCAATTCAATCCATTATTTAAATTTAGAACTTGTTACATTGTTTAATCAAAGTTTTGTCTATTCATGCATTATCTCTATATTCCTAGACACAGGGTACACCCATTTGTAACCCCAGTACTAATTTACATATCTTCAAAATATTGCTACCAGAAACGGTGGAATAAATACTTATGTCATCTGATCTACATATACATTTTATCACAGTAATTTTCTGGACACAAAAAGCAAAGTTCACACTTATGATTTTACCAAAGCCTTAATGGAAAGTGAGTATGCATTACTAAAAACATCCATGTCCAGGTTGCCTAACGCTCTCAAATGTCAATCCTATTGGTCACTACATATTTGTTTCTTCCTAAGATTATATATTTTACCTCAAGCCTGTTGAAAATGTCTAATCCTATCAATCACTTTATCATTTGCCTGATTTACTAATGTCTCTATTAATATATGCTTTCCTACATATTTTCCACAGTTTATCATTGTGACTGACTCTTCACATGTGCTCACATTTTCATTCACTCTCTACCCGAAACCCTATTGCTAAAGAACTTTTGGTTTAAATCTTATACTCTCTCTGCTTTCTAAACCTACTGACTATCTTTCAAATAATACCGAGTATCCCTTTTTGACTAGAAGTTCTCTTCGACATTCCATCATTAAAGGTACAAGGTCCTATGCCATTGTACATCGATTTATCTGAGACATCTCTGCAGAACATAATTCAAAGCTAAGTATCCCAATCAAGGGCCCAATACCCTTCTGGGCTTCAAATCTTACCTAGATTTCTGTTTTCATTCTAATATTTCACTTTCACATTCTTGTAAATATTACAGGTTCCCAATACAATTATTCATCCTGCAGAATGATTCTTAACCCAAATCGAACCTTTTATTAACCCTAACCATACACTCTTCCCTCAATCTAAGTTTACAGAAGAGCAGGGACAGAATTGTTTTTACAATACAGGAATGTAGGTCATCTTAAACCTGCTGAGAACCTCAAAGGTCCATGCAGAAATGATACCTGGAGAAGATGTAGGCAGCTATGAAGGAGTTGAGAGAGCAAAAGTCACCTTGCATGGCAAACCACCTGGTCAGGATGAAGGGTCGTGTCTGAATCAGTCTCTCTATTCTAAATGTAGAGAAGGTGGACCAAACCAGGCCTTTGTTGAGAGATGTTCCCGGGTGCCTATGGTTGATATACCATTCTAACTTGCGAAAGTGTCACAGGAAGTAGGGGCAGCCTCTATCTCATGGGACCCTTGGAAGCAACTGTTAGGACAAAGTGGTTGCCAAGGGAGTGAGCTCATTCAGTTCTTGAAGGAAGTGTCCTACCTCACTTCCTTGGTATTGGAACTCTCTGAAATTGGGATCCAAGATGCCAGACACCCAGAGCCAGTCCCAGTCCCACTCCCACTGGGCTCAGTTGTTTGGATTTACCAAGGACAGAGTCAGTCTTTCTTGGTACCTACTGCTGAGAGAATGGCCAAATGCCAGGACAGATATGAAGAGGGTCTTTCCTGAGAAAGCAGGTAGTGGCTCACCACTGGATCCTGACAACTTCACAGAGTTGGCCAAGGCAACCAGAACTGAGACAGGACTGGCCATTTCGGGGAACATAGTTTGGCTCAACAGACAGAGGACACACTGGAGAGTCAGAGACTTACTTGTGGGAAGGAGATGCCTTTGTGGGTGTGGGTGTGAGTTTGTGGTTTTGTCTCATGTTCTGAAAATAGGTAGGAAAGGTGGTTTGTTTGGTTTGGAATGGACTGTTTCTAGTAAATAGTTTGACAAGGTGAGTGATTCTAGTTCGGTGTATCCCACTGTGTACGTGGTTTTGGACATTAAAAAACAGAATGCACCAATGGATGTATCCTGTCTAGTAGAAAGCTTCCCAGCATTCATCCTGCTCAACTGATGGATGGACTGCGGTGTGTCTTATTGATGGGGAACACCTACTATCTTCCTAAGTTCCTGTTTTCTTCCTGAATTCTGGCCACTCTCCAGAATAGGCTCATGGTTTTGTGTCCAAGATATATACCACCTCCAAGCTCTGTGCCATGGCCATGTACTGGACAGCTGAATGGAATGGGAGAATCACAGAAAACTCAGATATCAGTGTGACCAGGAAAGTCTCAGTGGAGAAATCCTGCTTTGGCCATTCTCTTACCTATATTTCTGTTGCCCTGAATGTCAGGAAGTTCTTTCCCTCAGCCCAGCCCTTTGTTAAGCCTGAAGAAAACAGTTTTCAAATGGAAATGAAAGGGCATCACCTGTGGCTCTTTGCTTAATTTCTTTGGAAAGGGATGTGTCTGAATAAGCCTCTTGGCCCTGTGTGCGGTTGTCGCTTAGATTCTCAGCACCTCATCGATCTAAAGAAAGATCCCATGTGTGCATCCATAACCAAAATGGCAAAAAGATCTGTTATGGTGAATGAAGTCTCTTGCGTTCCTTTGTTAGGTTTCTGACCTACATCAAGTGAGAATAGGAATCCTTTGGTTCAAATGAATTCTTCAATGCCCTGAAGAAGTGGTTGTGTTTTCTCATGACTCCAAATCACATAAAGAATCGTTACCTGACAGTCAGTAGTCCTCAAATTGGAGAAGCAGAGCCGTATTAACTGCAGTCCTATTTTATCACTCCTGGTTCACATGCAGGGTGTCCAGGCCACCATGACTTTAGGCAAATGAGGGGCAAGGGAGCTTATTTTGGACACTAACCCATACCCTACTAGACTCTGACTACTATTCCTAATATGATGGAGATTAATAACCCAAACAAAATAGAAATACAAGCAGTTCAGAGGAGTCATGTTGTATAGTTGGACTTGCCTTTTGCATTATATAGGGTAGGAGTTATAAATCTGGTCAATTTTTAATTAAAATAGTTCTCCATGTGTTTTTAAAGTTAACAAATATGTGAATTCCTCTCTCCCTTTTTGTGTAGCCTATTCAGCACATGTATTTTTATATGCACATATAGAATCCTACCTGGTATCACATGTTCATACTTGAGAGGTTTCTGACTTGGCAGATACTGCCGCGGTCCGGTTGGAGCAAAATAACCGGAGGGTGGGGGTTATGAATAACATGTGTATGTTGATATAGCAGGAGTGGAAGCCATTTATTGTAGGACAATAGAGGTATTTATACATTCCACCCAGCTTATCTAATTAACATAAACTAGATACTGCAGTCAACCAATCAGGAATCTCCACACTTAATGGCTCGCTTTTGTTACATCTCAAACCACTCCCTCTGGCATTTTGCCAGGCATCATCCAGACTTGTTTACACACTCTAACATTCCCCTGGCAAAATGCCAGGTGTTATTTTGACATGTTTACAGACTCTAACATTTCCCCCTTTTATTTAATTTAAATAAAGACCACAGTGGTTTTTACAGAAACACCATAAATAACCTGCTACAAACAGAAAGGGAGGATACAAAATGTCACAATACAAGCCAATTGATGAAGCACTTGGAGAAATAATACCAGCAATGACACTGTTAGCAAAGACACCGAGTTAAAATTTGTTATAGATTACAGTTTGTTGTCTCAGTCCAGGTAAAGCAGTGTCTCAATAGATTAACTCACAGTTCAGGTAAACCACAGTCCAGGTATGTTCTGCAGGCAGCTAGCTTAAATCACAGTCCTGGTAAGTTCTGCAGGCAGCTAGCTTAAATCACAGTCCATGTAAATTCTGCAGGCAGCTAGCTTAAATCACAGCCCAGGAAAGTTCTGAAGGCAGCTAGCTTGATCCAAAGTCTCCTCCATTTCTCAGCCGAAGTCTCCTCCGGTTTTCAGCAACACTGGAAATTCTTCCACCCTTGTCCTCACCGGCACTGGGATGAAGGCAGGAACTCCTACCACTGGCTAAAGAAAATCCTATAGTATTCCACCAGGTGCTAAGAAAACAACCTTCTGAAAAATTTAGTACATTATCTCAAGGTTTTTTACATTTGAAAAAAGCCTTAATAGTGCTTATTATTTATTATCTTCCGGGTGTGGGAGAACCACTGTAGCTTAGTTATTGGCATTGAAAATGACCAAACATCAGGGAGCCAGTAGCATCTATGGCTGGCTGTAGCATCCTGGGCAGCCACAGATGGCCCTGGGGAGTTTCCAGGACTCAAACTGCCACGGGGCCCCGCTCCCCAGGCTGGGGGTGGGGAATTGCCGGCTGCCACTGCTTGAAAAGCCCTTGCTGCACAGTGACTGGCTTGAGCATGAGGCAGCCGAGGCGCCTATTCACACACACTCCGGAAACGAAAAGTATTCAGTAACAGCCTTTTGCTGAAACTTTTTTCCTGATAATCCTTCTTCTTCTTAACTTTCTTTTTCTTTCTGATTAGACTTCCTGGGCTTCCATCAACACATGCCCTAATTGCTCTTGTTTCCACTGGGCTGCCTCTTTCCATTATCAATTTACTTCTCACCCCTTCCTTATTTTCATCACAAAGACAATACAATACACTGAGATAAAACAAGACACAATCATACTGTATCAATCTTCTCCATTTTTTGAAATGACCGTTTTTCCTCTCCCCCTATCTGCGGAGGGATGAGCAGATTTGCTCCCTTCCTATCTATGGATGGGCAGCTTTTATTCGTCACTTACCCCCAAGTGTCCCAGGGCTCCCTGTATGGGCCACCATCTGCAGCAGTCCCACTGCAGCAAAATAACCGGGGCAGGGGGTGATGAATAACTAGTGTATGTTGATACAGTAGGAAAGGCGTGATAGGTAGGAAAGGCTATTTGTTTGGTATTGAGTGGACTGTTTCTAGTAAGTTGTTTGACAAGGCAAGTGTTTCTATATCTGTGTATCCCACTGTATCTCTGGTTGTAGACATTAGAAAAGATAATGCATCAATGGATTTGTCCTCTCCAGGAGAAAGTTTAACAGCATTCATCCTGCCCAATTTATGAAAGGACTGTGGCTTGCCTTATGGATGGGCAACACCTACAATATTCCTAAGTTCCTGTACTCTTTTTGAATTCTGGCCACTCTCCACAACAGGCTCATGGTTTTGAGTCCAAGATATGTACCACCTCCAAGCTCTGTGACATGGCCATGTACTGGATAGCTGAAGGGAATGGCGAGCATCTCAGAAAACTCAGATATCAGTGTGACCAGTAAAATCTCAGTGGAGAAACCCTGCTTTGGGCCTTTTCTTACATAATGTTCTGTTGCCCTGAATGTCAGGAAGGTCTTTGCCTCAGGCCAACCCTTTGTGAAGCCTGAAGAAAACAGTTTTCAAATGGAAATGAATGGGCATCACCTGTGGCTCTTTGCTTAATTTCTTCCAAAAGGGATGTGTCTGAATCAGCCTCTTGGCCCTGTGTGAGGCTGTGGCTTAGATTATCAGCACCTGATGGATCTAAAGAAAGATTCCTTTTGTGCTTCCAAAACCAAAATGGCCAAAAGGGCAGTCATTGTGGTTGAAGTCCCTCGCCTTCCTCTGTAAGGTTTCTGACCTACATCAAGTGAGAAGAGGGATCCATTGGGTCAAATGAGTTCTTCAAAACCCTGCAGAGGCTAGCCCGTAATTGCTTGGGTTTTCTCATGACTCCAATTCACATAAAAAATCTATACCAAACAGTCAGTAGGCCTCATATTGGAGAAGCTGGGCAGTACAAATGGCAGGCATATTTGATCACTACTGGTTCACAGGAAGGGTGTCCAGGCCACCCTAATTTTAGGCAAATGAGGGCTAAGGGAGCTTATTTTGGACACTGTCGTGAGCTTTGCCCCTCATGGAAAACCCCAGCCAGAGGTTATGATGAGTGTCTATATGGAAGAAGATGAGGGCCATGTGGGAGTGTTTTGGTTTTAATTGTGGTCATTTGTGTGGTGGTTGAAATAGATGACTGGGTCCACCTGGGCTTGAAGTCTGGTGTGATTCCCCTTACAGAATGAGTTCTGAAACTGACCTCAGAGAAATATTGCCATGAGTTCTCTTGGGATTCTAGGAGGCCACACATTAGAGTCGCCCTTGGAAACTGAGATCAAGTCCCAGGGTGGCTTTCCACAGAGCATCGGGAATCTCAGCCAGGATATCACATGATTTTATTATGAAAGACTAGGCAGCCTTAGATGAGATTCAAAACAAACATGGACCTCACACTCTAGACCTCAATGGGCCTGGGTTCATGTGATCTTTTGGCCACTCTTTGGGAAGCCTTGACTGTGAGAATTCTCCAGAGCTTTCATTGAAATGAGCTTCCATACCATTTAATGGTTCTTGAAAGAATTGAAACCTACAGTGCCTCCAACTTCATCCGTGAAAAATGCTAGATAAATACCAAGAAATTTTTGAAATTCCCATAACCAGGTGTCAGAGGAGAATATTTGGATGTCCTGTTGCTGATCAGGAGTGTTCCAGACAGTGGTTTGATTGACTGGGTTTCATGAAAATGGTGTAGAACTGAAATGCTAGTATGTTGGAGCCTGCTGAGTATTGGGCCCAGAACTGTGGTGTGCAGGTGTGGGATAAAACATTTGTGTTGGGGCCATTTGGATCTACCATTGACTTCCAAATGGCTTGTGACTGACATGGTGCAGCCAGCAGACCCTTATATGTAAAGGCATCTTGTTATATGGAGAGGTTTCAGGGCAATGTTCCGAATCAGGTTGCTATCTTCAAGTGGGCAAGCTATGTGGGATAGAATCCTGGTTGGTGCATTCTCCTGCAGACTCTGACCGACCACACGTGACAGAACTACCTTCATCACTGTGTCCCAGTTGAACTTCTTGTATTTTGTAGAGCAAATACCAAACTCCCAGTTCTGCAGCAAGAAACACCATGAATAGTGGAGGATGACTAAATGGGTACACAGTCCACACAGGGAGACACTTAGCCTTCAGTGGCCACAGTTTACCTACAAAGAGAGAATTCAGCACTTTGCCTCATTTTCATTGGAAAATAAGAAACCAATTTCTTCAGGTCACATAGATGCAGAGCCAGCTTTGATGGTCTCACAACAAAGGAAGCTAAAGCTCCTGAAAACAACATATATTTCAAGTGCCCAAACTCAGAGGCAGTTTCTCAAAAAGTCGTTAGGCCAGCAGAGCTCCATGTTTGTGGAGTGTTTACCTGTTAGACAAGGATGTAAGAAAAGACCACTGACTCCAATTAAAATCAAATTAAACTAAGCTTATTGTTTTCACCAGCCAGGCTAACTCTCCCTCCCAAAACGGCCGGAACAAGACAGCAACCCCAACTTACCTACAGCCCAGCTTTAAAGCCCAGAAAGTTACACAAAAGGGGGGTTAGAGATAACAGAACTCGGACAAGCATCACACTAATGGTAGTTTATATATATATATATATATATATATATATATATATATATATATTTTTTTTTTTTTTTTTTTGCTGGCCCCAACATCAGAATTTGTGAGGACCATTAGACCCTCAGAGATGGTCATTGTCTGTCCAGGGAAGGCCAATATTTATGATGTGTCGCTAATGTTTCACAGAGTGCTGCTATCTGGTCAGAGAGCCAGACATGGGTGAGTTCAAGGCATGGGCAGGCATTCCAAGCAGGTTCAGAATTTGCAGTAATTTATAGTAAAGCCAAAATTATCTTATCATGGCTTTGTGGCAAGATGGCTCCCAATTTTAATAAAAGATCAGGTTGGGCCTATCATTCCCCCCTTTTCTTATGTGTTCCTTTCAAATCTTTGATAGATTAAGGGAAGTGCACTGAGGAAATTTAAATCCCTCAGGTAACAGTCTCCAAATTTCTAGAACTCACCCAAAACGGGTTTCCCTGATTTTACCTGACTTAATTAATTACATATATTGATAGTCTATTTATTTTTGGCTCCATTGTTGTAAGAAGGGAGGCCTCACGCATTTTGGATTCTTCTGCGCTGAGAGAGGGTGACGTAAGGGTCATGGCATGAGGGACATGAGTTGCCTTTTAGAATTTAGTTGAGGGACATGAGTTGCCTGTTAGATTTCAGCTTGGTTTGAAGTCTGGTTGGGGAAGAACAGGTTGTAAAGTCATCTGGGAATGGGTTCTTCTATGAAAGTAACAAAAACCATGAGTAATGAATAAATGTTGCAGCATCTGGAACATGTCACCGTATAGAAGTTCCCTCACCGTTCTTTAATATCCTCAGTTATCAGGACTGTCAACTTAATATTTAATTTTTTGTTTTACAGTTGTCCCTCCCCATAAGATACAGTTTATTAATTTAATGTCATCTGATCTTGCAAAATCCTTTTTCTAGTATGACCTCTGTGTCTAATAGAGAAACCTTTAATTCTGTTACTCAGGGCTGGATAATCTTACTAGCAAACACCAAGCCTACCTCTGTAGGTTAGGAATATCTGTAGGCCCTAAACTAAATTTTCTGCCTCTGGCAGCTCCTCTTAATAGTCTCTTTTTATAGTTATCAGGCATTCCTGTCTGAGAATCCTTCTTTGTAACCTCCAGTCTTACTTATTTTGGGAGGCTAACATAAAGTGTATACCTTAAAATATTAATATTTGTTTTCTTGGCCGATTCATTTAACTTTAATTTTAAATCCTAATCTTAAACATCCAGCAAATAAATTTTAACAGCCTTATATTGAGAGTACTGGGCTTTAATATCTATAACTTAATTATTATTTATCTTTTCATTAATTGGGATATGTATTATTCTGTCTGTCTTGTAGGTGATGACTTATTATCTTAAATTAACCCATGTTGTGTTATTAAAGCAACACTTCTGTAAAAGACTAACAGGGAATCTTTAGATCACTTATAAGCAAATTAAAAATAAAATTTTTTAACAAGAGTAAAAATACTTAGTTTCTGTAATAGCTACCCTGAATTTTTTGGCTGAGTTATACATTATATGCCCTGTTTGAGATCCTAGTAATCTTCACAGAAAAACAAAAGAACTTTTGAACATAACTTTAAATGAAATAAAATCTGACCTACTCCTTTTGTAGTCATTCTCACATGTAGTAAGATGGGACACAGAGCCTTATCTCAGGTAAGGCAGGCCTCTTTATAAATATTAAGTGTTTTAGTTCTAAAGCTGATCATTGTTTTTTAAATATCATTTTACAAAGTTTACATAAATTGTTTGAGGTCACATGAACATTATCTAACATCATATGACATCACATTTAAAACATGGATTAAAGAAAGGCTGAAAGATTTTAACCTTTACATATATTAGGCTCTGATTAACTTAAAAATACATTTAAATTGTTCCCCAATGAAAAAAGTTACATAAAACTTTACATATCTTATTGATAACAGGTAAATACATCCCCAGTACATTTTTTTTACCATACAACTTCAGAATACCAGCTTGATATAATGCTCTTTAAATGTTTCTAACTTACAGACTTGTACACCTGGAAGATATGAGCACATTAATAGCATCAATATTACATTGATATTTCTAGATTAACCAAGTTTAGCTTTTAAAGTAATGGCAGTAGAGTGCTCTAAAATAACAGTTCTTATTTAATCAGTTGTTTAATTTTTATGGTTGCTTGCTCTAGAAAAAATAAAACTTAATAAACACAATGTTATGGGTAAACTTATGTTTTCAGAAATTTTTGTCTCTTTAACACATGACTGATTTTTACAATCTGATACAGACCTTAGTAAATCAATCGGGTATCTAACAAATGTACTCAAGAATGAGAAATTCCACATCAAATTTACTTTACTTATTTTTTAAAATATTAGACAAATGTATTGAACAGTGTAAACCATTTTTTTTGTTGAAGGAAAAGTCCTAGAATCAAGGCATTTTAGACATTTTGTAGATATTAATATTTTACTAGATTTTTGAACACCTATAAAAACTTGTAAGCTTAAATTTAAAAACATTTATTTTTATCTGTTTATCCAATTTAAATTGAACAATTTTAATCACGTGAATTAGAGATCTTTGGATCCACTTTTTTTAAATTAATTTTTATTGTAGGTTGTTCAAAATATTACATAGTTCTTGATATATTATATTTCACACTTGATTCAAGTGGGATATGAACTCCCGTTTTTAACCCATATACAGATTGCAGAATCACATCAGTTGCACAACCATTGATTTACATATTGCCATTCTGGTGTCTGTTGTATTCTGCTGCCTTTCCTATCCTCTACTATCCCCACTCCCCCATCCCCTCCCCTCTTCTCTCTCTACCCCCTCTACTGTAATTCATTTCTCCCCCCTCATATTTTTCCTCCTTTCCCCTCACTTCCTCTTGTATGTAATTTTGTATACCCCTGAGGGTCTTCTTTCATTTACAGGAAATTTCCCTTCTCTCTCCCTTTCTCACCCACCTCTCATCCCTGTTTAATGTTAATCTTCTTCTCATGCTCTTCGTCCCTACTCTGTTCTTAGTTACTCTCCTTATATCAAAGAAGACATTTGGCATTTGTTTTTGAGGGATTGGCTACCTTCACTTAGCACAATCTGCTCTAATGCCATCCATTTCTCTCCAAATTCTATGATTTTGTCATTTCTTAATGCAGAGTAATACTCCATTGTGTAAAAATGCCACATATTTTTTATCCATTCGTCTATTGAATGGCATCTAGGTTGCTTCCACAGTCTTGCTATTGTGAATTGTGCTGCTATGAACATGGATGTAGCAGTGTCCCTATAGTGTGCTCTTTTTAGGTCTTTAGGGAATAGACCGAGTAGGGGAATAGCTGGATAAAATGGTGGTTTTATTCCCAGCTTTCCAAGAAATCTCCATACTGCTTTCCAAATTGGCCGCACCAATTTGCAGTCCCACCAGCAATGTACAAGAGTACCCTTTTCCCCACATCCTCGCCAGCACTTGTTGTTGTTTGACTTCCTAATGGCTGCTAATCTTACTGGAGTGAGATGGTATCTTAGGGTGGTTTTGATTTGCATTTCTCTGACTGCTAGAGATGGTGAGCATTTTTTCATATACTTGTTGATTGATTGTATGTCCTCCTCTGAGAAATTTCTATTCAGGCCCTTGGCCCATTTGTTGATTGGGTTATTTGTTATCTTATTGTCTAATTTTTTGAGTTCTTTGTATATTCTGGATATTAGGGCTCTGTGTGAAGTGTGAGGAGTAAAGATTTGTTCCCAGGACGTAGGATCCCTATTTACCTCTCTTATTGTTTCTTTTGCTGAGAAAAAACTTTTTAGTTTGAGTAAGTCCCATTTGTTGATTCTAGTTATTAACACTTGTGCTATGGGTGTCCTATTGAGGAATTTGGAGCCCAACCCCACAGTATGTAGATCATAGCCAACTTTTTCTTCTATCAGACGCCATGTCTCTGATTTGATATCAAGTTCCTTGATCCACTTTGAGTTAACTTTTGTGCATGGCAAGAGAAAGGGATTCAGTTTCATTTTGTTGCATATGGATTTCCAGTTTTCCCAACACCATTTGTTGAAGATGCTATCCTTCTTCAATTGCATGCTTTTAGCCCCTTTATCGAATATAAGATAGTTGTAGTTTTGTGGATTGGTTTCTGTGTCCTCTATTCTGTACCATTGGTCCACCCACCTGTTTTGGTACCAGTACCCTGCTGTTTTTGTTACTATTGCTCTGTAGTATAGTTTGAAGTCTGGTATAGCTATCCCGCCTGATTCACACTTCCTGCTTAGCATTGTTTTTGCTATTCTGGGTCTTTTATTTTTCCATATGAATTTCATGATTGCTTTCTCTATTTCTACAAGAAATGCCGTTGGGATTTTGATTGGCATTGCATTAAACCTATAGAGAACTTTTGGTAATATCGCCATTTTGATGATGTTAGTTCTACCTATCCATGAACAGGGTATATTTTTCCATCTTCTAAGATCTTCTTCTATTTCTCTCTTTAGGTTTCTGTAGTTTTCATTGTATAAGTCTTTCACCTCTTTTGTTAGGTTGATTCCCAAGTATTTTATTTTATTTGAGGATATTGTGAATGGGATGGTTGTCCTCATTTCCATTTCAGAGGATTTGTGGCTGATATACAGGAATGTCTTTTATTTATGTGTGTTGATATTATATCTTGCCACTTTGCTGAATTCATTTATTAGCTCTAGTAGTTTCTTTGTAGACCCTTTTGGGTCTGCTAGGTATAGAATCATGTCATCTGCAAATAGTGATAATTTGAGTTCTTTTCCTATTTTTATGCCTTTAATTTCTTTCGTCTGTCTAATTGCTCTGGCCAGTGATTCGAGAACTATGTTGAACCGAAGTGGTGAGAGAGGGCATCCCTTAAAATTTGTTTTTATGAGTGCTTTTTTTATTATGAGCGCTCCTTATATATGTTAATTTCTGTATCATATATATGATTAAGAATATATATATATATATAGACATACAACAAATAACAAAAGTGTGCACACATAATAATAGTAAAGGCCTTGTAGCTTTTAGCAGGTGAAATCTCCATTGCCATGTTTTAAAAACTCCACAGTTGGTCAAAGATAGAACTGATCAGAAAAACATTAACCTAGGTCTGTAGGATCAAAATTATGAGTTAGAAAAATTAAAGGATCTAAGGAAAAAAATAAGAGTCCTAGAAAAAATAACTGACCACTAATTAGTAAATACCATACTATTTACTTTTTTTTCCTTAAGCCTCATATCAGTCTCCTACTGATCTTGCAGGCTTCTTTCATTTGCATTTCAATCTAAGTCCTGGCTGAGGTCTGGAAGGAGCAGGAAAAAACTGCTATTCTGAGCAGACACCTCAGGCCTAAAGCATTTTAACCATAATTTTCCAGATAGGATGTTGAAAATTTTGATACAAGTTTAAGACAAAATTTACAAAATTTTATATCTTTACATCTTGTGTTGTCAACAGATACCATACTATGATTTACTATCCTTGTCCAAATTAATGCACTGGTACACACAGTGACATTTTCCCAGGCTACCCAATTAAAAATTGGTGAAAAAAAAAAGACTGAATGATTGGAAAATTTCTTGCCAACTTGGAAGTAGAGTTCTTTAGTTTTCCATCCTAAGTATTTAAGTTCTCTGGCATGAATTATCTGAAATCATAAACTAAACAATTATCTGAATCTGACTTTTAACGGCAAGATTCTGCAATGCTTCAAAAACCCAATAAGCTACCAGATTGTTACAATAAAACATCATCATTTAGACACACATTCAGGTAAAATCATTCCCAAGAAACAATATATAATATCAACACATTATTGCACATGTCTTAAAGTGCCAGAAACAAAGACACACGACAGACAGAAAGGAGCTTCAGACTATGACTGACAGAAGCCTTTAAAACAGAGCAGATAAGAGAAAAATCTCCTACACCAGTTGCACCACAGATGTCCCCACAAGGGGACCAGATGTTTTCACAGAGGAGCATTCTGAAATGTAAAATCAAGGGTCTCCATAGTGACTTTCCTGCATTTAGTGTCCCCTTTTTTTCCCTCTTTTTTAAGATGACAGAGGTGGCATTATCGTTAAATTGCAGGGAAAGACCTAGGGAATTCTCTGAAAAAATAAGGATTCAGCAGCTGCTGGGAGTCCCTCAGTCCCTCCTTTTACTTACAGGATTTGCTCCTCTGGTTCAGTTCCACCACAAGCATGCTCCATCTCCTAACATTTCTGTAGTCAGCTCTCAAAAAGTTCCAGGGTGCGGGTGGGTTATCAAAATTTGTAACTTAAAGTTGGGTTCCTGAACTTGAAGCCAATTAATGCCAATTTAAAAATGAGGACAGGGTTTTGAGATAAAGAAAAACGAAGGTTTATTGCTTTGCTAACAAAGATAAACACAGGGACTCTGCCAAAAGGTTGTGACTCTCTTTATCTGGAGGGACAAGGGATTTTAAAGGAGTTTCACTTATTAACCTGGGAGATACTCAGTTCTTAGGTCCCCCGCAGGCACTGCCCTCTGCAGTGAGTGTGCTCCAGTCAGCCAGCTAGGGGCTTCTCTCATACTGCTTAACAAACGGGTGTAAAGTTCATTGCAGTTCCTTTAAACTCAGTCCAAAGGGTGTCAGGCTTACTTGCTTTATTTTCATGTCCGATATCCTTAAGTTTTCACCACAGAAATCACACAACAAAATGCACAAAAACAAACAAACAAAAAACATATAGAACACAGAACAAAACAACAACAACAAAAAAAAAAAAAAACAGAAATCCGGCGCCAAAACAGGAAAACAGAGGAGCAATGCAATGTCTTCCTAAAGCTCCCCGTAGGAGCGCATGCGTGCCCATTGGCACCTCTCTACCCTTCCAGATGAATTCCCTAGAGAACAGAACAGATGACAGAATGATTTTTGTTACTGTCCCAGACAGGAGTATATGTGAGCCTCCTCAGTCCACCTCTCTGTCATCAGAAGAGATCTCCCTTAACCGGATATCAGATGTTATAAAGGCACCAATTACCTATGGATGCCTCCTCCACCAGGTGCTTGCTAATAGTTTTAATGCGGTGGTTCACTGCAGTGCTCCCTGAACTGAAGGCTAACTCCAAGGCCTTGGACCATCTCAAGTTGCACAAACCCTAGAGTTGCTCTCAAGCTTGGAGTCCTGGAAGAAAGGCCAACTTCAGAATTTACAGCAGTCTGGTCTAGTGATCTTGTCGGGCAGGGTCATCTCACTGGGGAACTCCAAAATATTAGACCAGGAACGCATGTAAAGACCACTGACTCCTAGTAAAATCAAATTAAGGCAAGCTAATTATTTCAAAGGGAAAGGCTACCTCTCCCTCCCAAAATGGCGGGAGCAAGACAGCAAACCCACCTTTCCTATAGCCCAGCTATATAGCCCAGAAAGATGCACAAAAAGGGGGTTACAGATAACAGAACTTTAACAAGCATCACACTAACGGTAGTTTACATTTTTTTTAAGCTCACCTCAACATCAGAAATTATGAGGACCATTAGAGCCTCAGAGACTCATTGTCTGGCCAGGGAAAGAAAATATTTATGAGGTGTCACTAAAGTTTCAGAGAGGGCTGCAATCTGGTCAGAGAGCCAGGCATGGGTGAGTTTAAGGCATGGGCAAACATTCCAAGCAGGTTCAGAATTTGCAGTAATTTATAATAAAGCCAAAATTATCTTTTCATGGCTTTCTGGCAAGTGGGCTCCCAATTTTAATAAATGATCAGGTTGGGTCTATCAACCCTGTCCCTTACTTTTGGAAACTCCCCTTCCACATCCAAGCTTGTGAAGTCCTGAGCATTTTCCATTCCAGATATGTATTCACAGATTTTCTAACTCTTCTCCTCTAATTGTGTATTACTTGGGGCGAATGTAATGTCAAGGCATTGTTCTGGATGAGAATGGGAAGATTTTTTGCATACACATTGGATTCATTATCTAATTTTTCATTTGAAATACTTAATCCCTGACACTAAAACCTACCCTACTGGGCTCTGACTACTAATGCAAATATGATGGAGATAAATTACCCCAACAAAATAGAAATACAAGCAGTTCAGAGGAGTCATGGTGCATAGTTGGACTTGCCTTTTGCATTATGTAGTGTAGGAGTTATAAATCTAGCAAATTTTCAATTTAAATAGTTCTCCATGTGTTTTGAAAGTTAACAAATATTTGAATTCCTGTCTCCCTTTCTCTGTAGCCTATTCAGCACATGTATTTTTATATGCACATATCAAATCCTACCTGGTACCACACGTACATTCTTGTGAGGTGGATGAATTGGCAGATACAATTTGTGAGAATAGATCACTCATTCTAAACGCTGTTGGAACTGAAAATTCAACCTATGGGTGAGCTTCCTAGTTGAACAACATTATACATAAACCCATGTTCAGTAAAATGAATATTTTTGGATCTGTGGATGATATAAATTTCATGATTAATTTAGATTGCCATATATATTGCAACTTTTTAATGTCTGTGTGTGTGTGTGTTTTATATATATATATATATATATATATATATATATATATATATATATATATAGTCTCCAGATTTTTCAAAATATGAAATATATGTGTCTTATTATACACTACCTAAATTCATTCATATTCATATATGTGGATTTATGATCAACTTTTCACAAGATTATTATCAGAAATATTCATCCACCTGAAATACATATTTGTTTCCTAGTACCGAAAACAAACTTCAGTGAATGGTGCACACAAATCCTAATATTTCTACAGTAACTCACCCAGTTTAACATCAATGCATATAGATTCCTATGGGACATGAAGTGTATTTTGACGTTCATTTTTATTCAACTCTGGTACATTACTATTTCTTCAGTTAATGCACATCATAGGATAAATACTTCATCCACAATTTATCAAATTGATAGGCATTTGTTTCACTTTCAATCACTTCCTGATTCAGAACACATGTATTCCTTAATGTTTCTTGACTGCTCGTTTCATGAGACTTCTTTCCAAACACATTATTTTCAATTTCCATTATCGCTTTGAAGCAAATCTCACACACCCATCTTGATAAACCATTAAAGTAATATTACCATTATATGTATAATTGGTTGGAATTAATGATTGTATATCAATATAAGATTTTCTGCATATTTTCAGATATAAATTCAATCGATTATTTAAAGTGTAATCAGTTATATTATTTATTCACAGTATGGTCTCTTCATGCATTATCTCTACATACATAGACACAGGGTACACCTCTTTGTACCCCCAATATTAATTTATATGTCTTCAAAATATTGCTCCCAGAAATGGTGGAAGAAATACTCTGTCAACTGATCTACATATACATTTTATCACAGTAATATTCTGGACACAAAATGCAAAGTTCACACTTATGATTGTACCAAAGAAAAAATGGAATGTAAACATGGATTACTAAAAAAATCCATGTCCAATTTGGCTAATGCTCTCAAATGTCAATCCTATTAATGATTACATATTTGTTTCTTCCTAAGATTATATATTCAAATTCAACCCTGTTGAAAATATCTAATACTATCACTCACTTTATACTTTGTCTGATTTCATAATGTCTCTATAGATATCTGCTTTCCTACATATTTTCCCCAGTTCATCATTGTGACTCATTCTTCACATGTGCTGATATTGACATTCACTCACTAACCGAAACCCTGTTGCTAAAGAACTTTTGGTCTAATTCCTATACTCACTCTTTTTTCTAAACTTACTTACTATCTTCCTAATCCACCTACTGTCCCCTTTTGACTGGATATTCTCTTCGACATTCAATCATCCAAGGTACAAGGTCCTATGCCATTTTATATCGATTTATCTGAGACATCTGTGCAGAACATAATTCAAAGCTAAGTGTCACAATCAAAGGCCCAATTCCCTTCTGGGCTTCAAATCTTACCTAGATTTCTGTTTTCATACTTACATTTCACCTATTTATTCTTGTAAATATCGCAGATTCCCAATACCATTATTCATCCTGCAGAATGATTCCTAACTCAAATCGAATATGTTATTAATCCTAAGCATACACTCTTCCATCAATCTAACTTTACAAAAGAGTAGGGACACAGTTTGTCTTACAATACAGGAATGTAGGGGATCTTCCACCTGCTGAGAACCTCAAAGGTCCTTACAGAAATGATCCCTGGAGAAGATGTTGACAGCTATGGAGGACCTGAGAGAGAAAAATTCATTTTCCATGGAAAGCAACCAGGTCAAAATGAAGGGATGTGTCTGAATCAGCCTCTCTCTTCTTAATGTAGAGTAGTTGGACCAAATCAGGCATGTGTGGAGAGGTGTTCCCGGGTGCCTATTTTTGATATACAATTCTTAGCTTGAAGTGTCACAGTAAGTAGGGGCAGGCTCCATCTCATGGGAACCTAGGAAGCAACTTTTAAGACAAAGTGTTTGCCAAGGCAGTGACCTCATTAAGTTTCTGAATGAAGTGACCTACCTCACTTCTTTGGTGATGGAACTCTCTGAACTGGGGATCCAAGAAGCCAGGCACCCAGAGTCAGTCCCAGTCCCAGTCCCAGTGGGCTCACATGTTTGTATTTACCAAGGACAGAGTCAGACTTTCTTGGTACCTACTGATGTGAGGATGGCCAAATGCCAGGAGAGCTCTGAAGAGGGCCAGTTCATGAGAAAGCAGGCAGTGTCTCACCACTGGCTCCTGAAAACTTCACTGAGTTGGCCAAGGAGACCAGATCTGAGAGAGTTTCCCAATACTATTATTCATCCCGAAGAATGATTCCTAACCCAAATTGAACATGTTATTAACCCTAACATACACTGTTCCCTCAATCTAACTTTACAGAAGAGCGGGGACAGTGTTGGTCTTACAATACAGGAATGTAGGGGATCTTCCACCTGCTTAGAAACTCAAAGGTCCATGCAGAAATCATTCCTGGAGAAGATGTAGGCAGCTATGAAGGACTTGAGAGAGCAAAAGTCATCTTCCATGGCATACAACCTGGTCAGGATAAAGGATTGTATCTGAATCAGCCTCTCTCTTATTAATGTAGAGAAGATGGATCAAACCAGGCCTGTGTGGAGAGCTATTCCTGAGTTCCTATGGTTTATATACCATTCTAACTTGTGAAAGTGTCACAGGAAGTAGGGGCATCCTCCATCTCAAGAGACCATAGGAAGCAACTGTTAGGACAAAGTGGTTGCCAAGGGAGTGACCTCTTTCAGTTTCTGAAGGAAGTGACCTCACGTCACTTCCTTGGTGTTGGAACTCTCTGAACTTGGGATCCAGGAAGCCAGGCACCCATTGCCAGTCCCGGTCCTACTCCTACTGGGCTCACTTCTTTGGATTTACCAGGGACAGAGTCAGTCTTTCATGGTACCTACTGATGTGGGGATGGCCAAATGCCAGAAGAGCTCTGAAGAGGGGCCTTTCCTGAGAAAGCAGGTAGTGGCTCATGCTGGCTCCTGAAATCTTCACAGAGTTGGCCACGAAGACCAGATCTGAGACAAGACAGGCTATTTTGGGGGAACATAGTATGACCCACCAGTCAGAGAATACTCCAGATAGTCACAGATGTACTTGGGGGAAGCAGGTGCCTTTGTGGGTGTGGGTGTGGGATTCTGGTTTTGTCTCATGTTCTGAGAATAGGTTAACCAGTACCCTGGTTATTAATTGGTAGTTACATTATGCTTATAGACCCCAGAACTCAGGACAGGTAGAAAAAATAAATAGAACCATTAAATAGACCTTTACAAAATTAATCTTAGAGACCTGCATAAAAGATTGGACTATGCTCCTGCCTTATGCACTGTTTCATGCAAGAAATACTCCCTCTGTTTCTTTGTGTAACCTCACCACCTGTGAAATTCTCTATGGTGCCCTTCCTCCAGTAAGGGACCTAACCCCAACTCTAAGACCTAAGGATCCCTTCCACACCCCCTAGCTTGACAGACTTAAAGCTCTTGAAAGAACTCATTGATATCTGTTCAAACAGCTGGCCACGGCCTACCAAACTGGGGACAAGGGGACTCCACTTCAATATAATGTAAGAGACTTCATCTACATAAGAAGACATCAGGTTTCATTCCTGGAACCCCGATGGAAAGGAACATACCAGGTACTACTTGTAACATCTACATCAGTAAATGTATACGGTATCAATTCCTGGATCCATGCCTCTCATCTCAAGCCTGCGCTCTGTCTAGACTCTTGCTGGAAACTGGAAATGACTAGTAACCCTTTCAAATTGTGTATTCACCATATGAATAAGGCTATAGACTCTCCCCTTGGCCACCAGTAGTCCTAAACCTCATCAGGTGGTTCATCAGCGATGGCTGATCACAAATCCTACTAGAGAAGAAGTATGGTCTATCTCGCTTACAGCCCCCATAGGGACCTGGTGGCCATCTCTCCACCCAGACATTTATCAGCTGGCTATAGGTTTTTCCTATTGGGATATATCTGATAAAGTGGATCCCACTAAAATTCTATTAAATACCTTCTGTATCATCGATAATGGAAACAAACATTATGGATGTAGGGACACGCTAGCAAGATGCAGGTTGGCTAGCCCAGATTACTATGTTTGCATGGCAGACTATCAAAGCCACAAAGAGCCACGGCTGTGAGGGGAAAAAGCCAACTTCTTCTGTAAGTCATGGGGATGGTAGCATACAGGGACTGCCTGGTGGAACCCAAACTCCCCATCAAATTCAGTACACAGCATTGGCCATATTACCAATTAGACAACCAAAACCGATGGACCCCAGAAGACTCTCTAGATCCTCAAATTATGCATGACATTTTTAACTTCTACAAGTGATCAAAAGGGTGGAAGGAGATTCCCCTATGTGAAGACCTTTTCCCTCTTTCACTCACGTCCTGAACTATGCTTCTCCAATAGATCCTAACCCTCAGCCTTCTGCTCCAGACTCTCTGCTTTCACTCCCACCTCAGCAACCTGATTTCTCCCCTCCATTTACCAAATCAAAAAACCAAACCTCGGCCGGTTCTCAGACCATTGCGCCCTTGCTGAGGTATCAGGTACTGAGGTACCCCTGCACCCACTCAGTCCTCTTTTCTCCAGTAAGTGCCCAGAGCAGGTCCCATCAGGTCCTCTTACCAGCTAACCCAAAGCTCAAACCAGCTGAGGAGATCCCTCAGACCACTATCCAAGATGTAATGAAAGTGACCTTTAAAGTTGCCTTGTCATCACTGAAAACAAGTGACTAAGAATTTAAAGTCCCTCACAGGCTTTTTGGGATACTCACTCCTGTCGTCCCCTCTGCTCTACCTGTTCTACCGCTCAAGTTTTTGTTGCCAGGAAACTCACAAACCCCTTTCCCAATATTCTTTTACATCTCTCCTTCCTAATTCTCAGATAAACGAAGCTGCTCTCAGCCTTGCTTTCCACGTCTTGCCCCTCTTTACCAGGCCCACAGAAAAGTCTTATATGACCTTCTCCAGAAGTCTTCACCATTGCTGATTTTAGGACTTTCAGCAAAAGAGTCCCTATAAAAGAATTCAATGTAGATAAACTCCGTGTTTTCATGTCGCCCTGTTCTACTTGGCCAGTGGCTGGAAAAATCAGCACTCCTAAGCTAGACACCCCCTTACGAATTTTTCACAAAATAAGTGAACAAGGCCTCTGGCCTTGAGCTGGGGATTCACAGAGATGGCTACAATTCTAAGTAAAGAAGTTACCAACTAGGCTCCATGGTAACAGCTGGCAGGGAGAAAAAAAAGAGAAAAAAAAAAGCTCTCCCTGTCCCAAGTGTCCTTGAAAAGTTAACTTGCCGAGAACAGAGGAAAAAATAACAGAAACAAAAACTGCTTTTTGTGAACTTCTGCAGACTGTGAACTTCTGAGCCCCTTCCCTTACATGTTGGGTACAAATTCTGAAACTACCTAAACTTGGGGTTCAGAAGATTAATTGATTACAACAGAAGCAATACCCTCTAAATCCGTTTGCAACCAAATAGGGCTGTTTCCCTGTCTTCGGTGCTATCTTAGATTCCTTTCCTTTTCCGTACCTACAACAGTATAATTCTATATACTTAAACATTGTTTATGTTTTCATGAAATGGTCAATAGATGTGATTGATTATGCAATGGTGCAGATGTTTCCCAGAGTGTTCTAGGATGATGCATGTTCATTTAAAGATCAAATCTGAGGGCATACAACCTGTTTCCACCGGGAACCTGTATCTCTCACTTTAGCCATCCTATTAGGAATAGGAGTTGCTGCAGGAGTGAGCACAGGAACCCTAGTCCATGGGACACAACAAATGACCCAATTAGAAGCAGCAATAGACCAAAAATTAAAGATAATAAAACCTCCATCACAGCTTTACAGGAATGTTTAACCTCTCTCTCTGAAGTTGTTTTACAGAACAGGCGAGGGTTAAACCTTCTCTTCATGAGAGAAGGGGGACTTTGTGCTGCATTGAGGGAAGAAGGTTGTTTTTATGCCGACCATACTGGAGTTGTATAAGAACCTATGAGTATATTAAGAAAATGCCTTTAAGAGTGTCAACGAGAGAGAGAGGCCCAAAAAGGGTGGTTTGAGTCTTGGTTCACACAGTCCCTCTGGTTAACTATGCTTTCATCAGCCCAGGCCTGTCCATTAATAATCCTCATATTATTGCTAACTGTAGGACCCTGTTGGCTCAACCATGTAGTTTCCTTTCTCGAAGCTCAAATTGGACAATTTAAACTTATGGTAATCAGACAACAATATACCCCACTAGGAGACATAAAATGTGACACCCTTCAATGATCACTTTCATGATTAAAAGTAACCAGAAGAAGAATTGGGGAATAAAAAGTTAATAAAATAGGTACTTGTCACTTTCTATTTTTCTGTATGCTTAATAAAACACTGTTGAAATCTTGAGAACTGTTTGCTAATCTTGTTCCCAGAATGTGCTGTCCCCAACTGCCAAACTGCAGAATGTACTCCATCATCCCGTTGAAAGCAAACTGCCCACTCTCCCTGACGCATCAATAAATTTCCCTCCCTGCCCTCTCCAAGGAAAGTATATAAGCTCTGTTTAAGCTGTTCTCAGGACTCTCTGCTCTATTCAAGTGAGCTCTGAGCCCCAGCATGCTGGACCCTCAATAAACCCTTTGTTGTTGCATGAGACAGTCTCTTGGTGGTCTCTTCCTCCTATGCCTGCCCGACCATTACAATATTCCAACTCTATATTCTTATAAATATCTCAGGTTCCCAATACCATTATTCATCCAGCAGAATAATTCCTAACCCATATCAAACATGTTATTAAACATAACCATACACTCTTCCCTCAATCTAACTTTACAGAAGAGCAGGCACAGAGTTGGTATTACAATACAGGAATGTAGGGGATTGTTCATCTGCTGAGAACCTCAAAGATCCATGCAGATATGATCACTGGAGAAGATGTAGGCAGCTATGAAGGACCTGAGAGAGTAAAAGTCATCTTCCATGGAAAACAACCTGGTCAGTATGAAGGGTTGTGTCTGAATCAGGCTCTCAAATTTTAATGTAGAGAATATGGACCAAACCAGGCCTGTTTGGAGAGTTGTTCCCGGGTGCCTATGGTTGATATACCATTCTAACTTATGAAACTTTCACAGGTAGTAGGGGCAGCCTGCATCTCATGGGACCCTTGGAAGCAAATGTTAGGACAAAGTGGTTGCCAAGGCAGTGACCTCATTCAGTTCCTGAAGGAATTGACCTCACCTCACTTCCTTGTTGATGGAACTATCTGAACTTGGGATCCAGGAAGCCAGGCACACAGAGCCAGTCCCAGTCCCAGTCCCAGTGGTCTCACTGGTTTGGATTTACCAAAGACAGAGTCAGTCTTTCTTGGTACCTACTGATGTGAGGATGGCAAAATGCCAAGAGAGCTCTGAAGAGGGGCCTTTCCTGAGAAAAAGGTAGTTGCTCAATGCTGGCTCCTGACAACTTTACAGAGTTGGCTAAGGAGTACAGATCTGAGAGAGAACATGCCATTTAAAGGGAACATACTGTGGCCCACTAGTCAGAGGACACTCCAAATAGTCTCAGAATTACTTAGGGAAAGGAGGTGCCTTTATGGGTGTAGGTGTAGGTTTGTGGTTTTCACTTGTTATGAGAATAGGTATCAAAGGCGGTTTGTTTGGATTGAGTGAACTCTTTCTGGTAAGTACTTTGACAAGGCGAGTGTTTTTATGTCTGTATATAAAACGGTGTTCGTGGTTGTAGACATAAGAAGAGAGAATGCATCAATGGATGTGTCCAGTCTAGTAGAAAGCTTGCCAGCCTTCATACTGCCCAATTTATGAATGGACTGCTGCTTGACGTATGGATGGGCAACATCTGCTATCCTCCAAAGTTCCTGTTTTCTTCCTGAATTCTGGCCTCTCTAAAGAATAGGCTCATGCTTTGGTGTCCAAGATATGTACCACCTCCAAGCTCTGTGACATGGACATGTACTGGATACCTGAAGGGAATGACGAGCTTCTTAGAAAACTCAGATATCAGTATGACCAGTAAAGTCTCAGTGGAGAAAGCCTGCTTTGTGCCTTTTGCTTACCTATTGTTTTATTGCCCTGAATGTCAGGAAGGTCTCTGCCTCAGGCCTCAGCTTTGTGAAGCCTGAAGAAAAGAGTTCTCAAATTGAAATGAATGGGCATCACCTGTGGCTCTGTGCTTAATTGCTTTGGAAAGGGATGTGTGTGAATCAGCCTCTTGGCACTGTGCGAGGCTGTGGCTTAGATTCTAAGCACTAGATGGATCCAAAGAAATATCTCATGTGTGCATCCAATACAAAAATGGCTAAAAGAGCAGATATTGTAGATGAAGTCTCTCGCCTTCCTATGTAAAGTTCCTGACCTCCATTAAGTGAGAATAGTGATACTTTGGGTCAAATGAGATATTTAAAGCCCTGTAGAGGCTAGCCTATAGGTGCATGGGTTTTCTCATGATTCCAATTCACATAAAGAATCTAAACCGCACAGTAATTAGGCCTCAAATTGGAGAAGCAAAGCAGCATTAACGGCATGCCTATTTGATCACTCTTGGTTAACAGGAAGGGTGTCTAGGCCACACACACTTTAGGAAAATGAGGGAAAAAGGGAGCTTATTTTGGACACTGTTGTGGGCTGCGCCCCTCATAGAAACCTGCTACCAGAGGTAATGATTAGTGTCTATATGGAAGAAGATGAGGGCCATGTGGGAGTGTTTTGGTTTTAATTGTGGACATTTGTATCGTGGTTGGAAGAGATGACTGGGTCCACCTGGGCTTGAACTCTGGTGTGACTCCCATTAGAGACTGAGTTCTGGATCTGACCTCAGAGCAGTATTGCCATGAATTTTGTCGGGATTTTATTAGGCCACGCATGAGAGTGACCCTTGGAAACTGAGATCTAAGGCCAGTGTGGATTTCCACAGAGCACTGGAAATCTCAGCCAGGATATAACATGATTTTATTTTTAAAGACTTGGCAGCCATAGTTGAGAGTCAAAACACACATGGAACTCACATTGTAGACCTCAATGGGTCTGGCTTCATGTGACCTTTTGGCCACTCTTTGGGAAGACTTACCTGTGAGAGTTCTTCAGAGCATTCATTGAAATGAGCTTCCTCACCATTTAATGGTTCCTGAATTAATTGAAACCCATAGTGCAACCAACTTCATCCTTGAAAAATGGCTAGATAAATACCATGAAATTTTTGAAATTCCCATGACCAGGTGGCACTGGAGAAACTTTGGATGTCCTGTTGCTGATCATGAGTATACCAGACGGTGCCTTGATTGACTGGGTTTCATGAAAATGGTGTAGATCAGATATGCCAGTAAGCTGGAGCCTGCTGAGCAGTGGGCCTAGAGCAATGTTGGGCAGGTGTGTGACACAAAATATGCGCTGGGGCCATTTCGATCTGCCATTGGCTTCCAAATGCCTTGTGACTAACAGGATGCAGCCAGCAGACCCTTATTTGTAAAGGCATCTTGTTATATGGAGAGTTTTGACCCTGTCCCTTACTTTTGGAAACTCCTCTACCACCTCCAAGTTTGTGAACTCCTGATCATATTCCATTCCAGATTTGTATTCTCAGAATTCCTAACTCTTTTTCCCTAATTGTGTCTTACTTGGGGTGAAAGTATTGTCAAGGCATTGTTCTGGATGAGAGTGGGAAAAATTTTGTGTAGCACATATTTGCATACACATTGGATTCATTTTCCAATTTTCCATTCAGAATACTAAATCCCTGACACTAACATATACCCTATTAGACTCTGACTACTAATCCTAATATGGTGGAGTAAAATAACCCAAACAGAATAGAAATACAAGCAGTTCAGAGAAGGCATGGTGTGTAGTTGGAATTGTCTTTTGCATTATATTGGGTAGAAGGTATAAACTAGTTAATTTTTTTATTGAAAGAGTTCTCCATGTGTTTTTAAAGTAAACAAATGTATGAATTCGTGTCTCCCTTTCTCCGTAGCATATTCAGCACATGTATTTTTATATGCACATACAGAATCCTACCTGGTACCACTCGTACAATCTTGTGAGGTGGCTTACTTGGCAGATACAAATTGCGAGAAGACATCACAGCTCCTAAACACTGTTGGAACAGAAAATTAAACCTATGGGTGAGCTTCCTAGATGAACAACATTATACATAAATCCATGTTCAGTAAAATGAATATTTTTGCATCTGTGGATGATTTATATTTCATGGTGAATTTCGATTGGCATATATTGCTACTTTTTAATGTCTGTGTGTATATATATATATATATATATATATATATATATATATATATATATATATATACAGTCTCCAGATTTTTCAAAATATGAAATATATGTGTCTTATTACACACTTCCTAAATTCATTCATATTCATGTATGTGGATTTATAATCAAATTTTCATATGATTATTCTCAGAAATATTCATCCACCTGAAATACATATTTTTTCCTACTAGTGAAAACTAACTTCAGTGAATGTTGCATACAAATCCTAATATTTCTACAGTAACTGACCCAGTTTAACATCAATGCGAGTAGATTCCAATTTGACATGCTGTGTGTTTTGACGTTCATTTTTATTCAACACTGGTACATTATGATTTCTTCAGTTTATGCACATCATAGGATATATTTTTCATCCACAGTTTCGCAAATTTATAGGCATTTGTTTCACTTTCAATCAATTCCTTCTTCAGAACACATGTATTCATCCATGTTTCTTGACTGGTCTTTTCATGAGACTTCTTTACAAAACACATTATTTTCAATTTTCATAATCATTTTTGAAGCGAAACTCAGACACCTTCATGATAAACAATAACACTAATATTAACAATAGATGTATAACTGGTTGGAATGAATGATTTTATATCAATATAAGATATCTTAAATATTTTCAGATATCAATTCCATCCATTATTTAAAGTGGAATCAGCTATATTATTTATTCACAGTGTGGTCAATTCATGCATTATCTCTATATTCATAGACACAGGGCACACCTCTTTGTACAACCAATACTTATGTATATGTCTTCTAAATATTACTGCCAGAAATGGTGTAAGAAATACTCATGTCACCAGATCTACATACACATTTTATCACAGTAATATTCAGGACACAAAAAGTAAATGTCACACTTATGATTGTACCGGAGTCTGAATGGAAAGTGAACATGGATTACTAAAAACATTCCTGTCCAAGTTGCCTAATCCTCTCAATTATCAATCCTGTTGGTGACTACATATTTGTTTCTTCCAAAGATTATATATTCAAACTCTACCCTGTTGAAAATGCCTAATCATATCACTCACTTTATACTTTGCCTGATTTCATTATGTCTCTATTGATATGTGGTTTCCTACATATTTTCCCCAGTTCATCATTGTGACTGACCCTTCACATGAAGTTATGTTTACTTTCACTCTCTAACCAAAACACTATTGCGATAGAACATATATTCCAAATCCTATATTGACACTTCTTCCTAAACCTACTATCTACCTAATCCTACCGACTATCCGTTTTTGACTGGATGTTCTCTTCGACATTCAATCATCCAAGGTACAAGGTTCTATGCCATTATATATCTATTTTTCTGAGACATCTGTGCACAATGTAAATCAAAGTTAAGTATCCCAATCAAGGGCCCAATGCCCTCTAGGCTTCAAAATTACCTAGATTTCTGTTTTTATTCATATATTTAACCTCTATATTTTTATAAATATCGCAGGTTCCCAATACCATTATTCATCCCGCAGAATGATTCCTAACCCAATTCAAACATTTTATTAACCCTAAGAATACACTGTTCCCTCAATCTAAATTTAATGAAAAGCAGGGACAGAGTTGGTCTTACAATACAGAAATGTAGGGGATCTTCCACCTGCTGAGAACTTCAAAGATCCATGTAGAAATGAACCCTGGAGAAGATATAGTCATCTATGAAGGACCTGAGAGAGCAAAAGTCATCTTCCATGTCAAACACCCTGGTCAGGATGAAGGGATGTGTCTGAATCAGCCTCTCTCTTCTTAATGTAGAGGAGAAGGACCAAACCAGGCCTGTGTGGATAGCTATTCCCGGGTTCCTAAAGTTGACATACCTTTCTAACTTGTGAACATTTCAGAGGAAGTAGGGGAACCCTCCATCTAATGGGACCCTTGGAAGCAACTATTAGGACAAAATGGTTTACAAGACAGTGAATTCATTCAGTTCCTGAAGGAAGTGACCTCACCTCACTTCCTTGGTGATGGATCTCTCTGAACTTGGGATCCTGGAAGTCAGGCACACAGAGCCAGTCCCAGTCCCAGTCCCAGTGGGCTCACTTGCTTGGATTTACCAAAGACAGAGTCAGTCTTTCTTTGTTCCTACTGATATTATGATGCCAAAAGCAAGGAGAGCTCTGAAGAGAGGCCTTTCCTGAGAAAGCAGGTAGTGGCTCAAAATTCCCTTCTGACAACTTAAAAGAGTTGGCGAAGTAGACCAGTTCTGAGACAGGACAGGACATTTTGGGGGAACATTGTATGGCCCACCAGTCAGAGGACACTCCGTAGAGTCACAGACCTACTTGGGGGAAGGAGGTGACTTTGTGGGTGTGGTTGTGGGTTTATGATTTTGTCTCATCTTCTGAGAATAGGTAGGAAAGGCGGTTAGTTTTTTTTTTTTTTTTTTTTTGGAGTGTACTGTTTCTAGTAAGTCGTTTGACAAGGCGAGTGTTTCTATGTCTGTGTATACCACTGTGTCCGTGGTTGTATACATTAGAAACGAGAATGCATCAATGTATTTGTCCTGTCTAGTAGAAAGCTTCCCAGCATTCAACCTGCCCAATTTATGAATGGGTTGCGGCTTTCCTTAAGGATGGGCAACACCTACTATCTTCCTAATTACCAATTTTCTTCCTGAATTCTTTCCAATCTCCAGAATTGGCTCATGTTTTTTGTCCAAGAAATGTACCACCTCCAAGCTCTGTGACATGGCCATGTACTGGATATCTGCAGGGAATGGTGAGCATCTCAGAAAACTCAGATATCAGTGTGACCAGTAAAGTATCAGTGGAGAAACCCTGCTTTGGGCCTTTTGATTACATAATGTTCTGTTGCCCTTAATTTCAAGAAGTTCTTTGCCTCAGGCCACCCCTTTGTGAAGCCTGAGGAAAACAGTTTTCAAATGGAAATGAATGGGCATCACCTGTGGCCCTTTGCTTTATTGCTTTGGAAAGAAATGTGTGTGATTTAGCCTCTTGGCCCTGTGTGAGGCTGTGGCTTAGATTCTCAGCACCTGATGGATCTAAAGAAAGATCCCATGTGTGCATCCAAAACCAAAATGGCCAAAAGAGCAGTCCTTGTGGATGACGTCTCGCCTTCCTCTGTGAGGTTCCTGACTTCCATCAATAGGGATCCTTTGGGTCAGAGGAGTTCTCCAAAGCCCTGCAGAGGTGCTTGGGTTTTCTCATGACTCCAATTCACCTAAAGAATCTTAACCTCTGAGTCAGTTGGCCTCAAAGTAGAGAAGCGGTGTAGTCTTCACAGCATGCCTATTTCATCACGCCTGGTTCACAGAAAGTATGTCCAGGCCACCCTGACTTTAGCAAATGAGTGGCAAGGGAGCTTATTTTGGACACTGTCTTGGACTGCACTCCTCATGAAAACCTCCAGCCAGAGGTTATGATGAGTGTCTATATGGAAGAAAATGAGGGCCATGTCGAAGTGTATTGGTTTTAATTGTGGTCATTTGTGTGTCAGTTGGAAGAGATAACTGTGTTCACCTGGGCTTGAACTCTTGTGTGATTCCACTTAGAGACTGCTTTCTGGAACTGACCTCAGTGAAGTATTGCCATGAATTGTTTTGAGATTTTAGGAGGCCACGCATGAGATTCGCTCTTGGTATCTGTGATCTAGGCCCAGGGTGGCTTTGCACAGAAAACTGGGAATCATTGCAAGGATATCACATGATTTTATTCTGAAAGACTTGGCAGCCATCGTTGAGAGTCAAAACACACATGGACCTAACATTGTAGACCTCAATGGGCCTTGCTTATGTTACCATTTGGCCTCTGTTTCTGTAGCCTTGCCTATGAGAGTTCTCTAGAGCTTTCATTGAAATCAGCTTCCTCACCATTTAATGGTTCCTGAATTAATTGAAACCCAGAGTGTCTCAAATTCATTTTTGAAAAATGGCTAGATAAATACCATGCAAGTTTTGAAATTCCCATGACCAGGTGGCACTGGAGAACCTTTGGATATCTGGTTCCTGATCATGAGTGTACCAGACAATGCCTTGATTGACTGGGTTTAATGAAAATGGAGTAGAACAGAGATGCCTGTAAGTTGGAGCCTGCTGAGTAGTGGGCCTAGAGCTATGGTGTGAAGGTGTGTGATAAACATCTGTGGTGGGGCCATGTGAATATGTCTTTGACTTCCAAATGGCTTGTGACTGACATGCTGCTGCCAGCAGAACCTTATATGTAAAGGCATCTTATTATATAGAGGGGTTTCAGGGCAATGTTCAGAATCAGGTTGCTCTTGTCAAGGGCGCAAGCTATGTGGGATAGAAGCCTGGTTGGTGCATTCTCCTGTAAACCCTGACCCACCACACCTGACAGAACTCCCTCCAGCACTGTGTCCCTGATGAACTCCTTGTATTTTTTGAAGCAACACCAAACTACGAGTGCAGCAGCCAGAAACACAACGAAAAGTGGAGGATGACCAAATGACTTCACAGTCCACGCGGGCAGACACTTAGACCCAGGTGGCCAAAGTTTGCCGACAAAGATAGAATTCATCACTGCTGCCTAATGTTCATTGGAAAACAAGAAACCATGTCCTCCAGGTCACATAGATGCCATTCCAGATTTGATGGTCTCACTACAAAGGAAGCTAAATCTCCTGACAACAACATATACTTTAAGTGCCCAAACTCAGAGGCAGTTTGTCAAGAAGTCTTTAGGCCAAAAGAACTTCATGTTTGTGGAGTGTTTACCCTATCCCTTACTTTTGGATACTCCTCTCCCAACTCCAAGGTTGTGAACTCCTGAGCATTTTCCATTCCGGATATGTATTCACAAATTTTCTAACTCTTCTCCTCTAATTGTGTCTTACTTGTGGTGAAGGAAATGCCAAGGCATTGTTCTGGATCAGAGTGGGGAGATTTTTGTGTAGCACATATTTGAATACACATGAGATTAATTTTCCTATTTTCCATTCGAAATTCTGAATCCCTGACACTTACCCATACCCTACTAGACTCTCACTACTAATCCTAATATGATGGAGTAAAATAACCCAAACAAAATAGAAATACAACCAGTTCAGAGGAGGCCTGTTGTATAGTTGGACTTGCCTTTTGCATGATAAAGGGTAGGTGTTACAAATCTAGTCAATTTTTAAATGAAAAAGTTCTCCATGTGTTTTTAAAGTTAACAAATATGTGAATTCTTGTTTCCCTTTCTCTGAAGCCTATTCAGAACATGTATTTTTAATGCACATATTGAATCCTACCTGGTATCACACTTATATTTTTGTGAGGTGGATGACATGGCAGATACAAATTGTGAGAAGAGATCACTCCTCCTAAACACTGTTGGAACTGAAAATTCAACCTATGGGTGAGCTTCCTAGTTGAACAACATTTTACTTAAATCCATGTTTAGTAAAATAAATATTTTTGCTTCAATGGATGATATATATTTCAGGATGAATTTCTATTGGCATATATATTGCCAGTTTTTAATGTCTCTGTGTGTGTTTTTTGTATATATATATATATATATATATATATATATATATATATATATATATATTCTCCAGGTTCTTCAAAACATGAAATATATGTGTCTTTTATACACTCCATAAATTTATTCATGTTCATGTACTTGGATTTATAATCAACTTTTCAGAAGATTATTCCAGAAATATTCATCAACCTGAAATTCATATTTGTTACCTAGTACTGAAAGCTAACTTCAGTGAACGGTGCACACAAATCCTAATATTTTTATAGTAACTGACCCAGTTTAATATCAAAGCAAGTTGATTCCTATGGGACATGTTATGTATTTTGACGTTTATTTCTATTCAACACTGGTAAATTACTATTTCTTCTTTTTTTGCACATCATAGGATATATATTTAATCCAAAAGTTATCAAATTTACAGGTATTTGTTTCACTTTCAATCACTTCCTGCTTCAGAACACACGTATTCCTGCAGGTTACTTGACTGGTCTTATCATGAAACTTCTTTCCAAACACATTATTTTTGATTTTCATAATGATTTTTGAAGCAAAATATACACAATTTTCATGATTATCCATAACCCTAATATTTCCATTAGATGTATAAATGGTTGTAATGAATGTATGTGTATCAATATAAGATTTCATGTATATTTTCAGATATCAATTCATTCCATTATTTAAAGTTGGAACCAGTTATATTTTTAATTCTCAGTATGGTCTCTTCATGCATTATCTCAATATTCATAAACACATGGTACACCCATTTGTACCCCCAATACTAATTTATGCATCTTCAAAATATTGCTCCCAGAAACAGTGGAAGAAATACTCCACCTGATCTACATATACATTTTATCACTGTAATAATCTGGACACAAAATGCAAAGTTCACCTTTATGATTGTACCAAAGCCTAAATGGAAATTGACCATGGATTACTAAAACATCTATGTCTAAATTGCCTAATGCTCTCAAATGTCAATCTATTTGTGACTCCATATTTATTTTTCCCTAAGATTATACAGTCAAGTTCAACCCTGTTGAAAATGTCTAATATTATCACTCACTTTGTACTATACCTGATTTCCTAATGTCTCTATTGATATCTGCTTTGCTACATATTTTCCCCAGTTCATCATTGTGAGTGACCCTACACATGTGCTGATATTGACATTCACTCTCTAACCGAAACCCTATTGTAAAAGAACTTTTGGTCCAAAGTCTATACTCGCCCTCATTTCAACACCTACCGACTATCTTCCTGATCCTACAGACTATCCCTGTTTGATTGGATGTTCTCTTCTACATTCAATCATCCAAGGTACAAGGTCCTATTTCATTGTATATCGATTTATCTGAGACATCTGTGCATAACATAATTCAATGCTAAGTATCCCAATCAATGGCCCAATGCCCTTCTGGGCTTCAAATCTTACCTAGATTTCTGTTTTCATACTTATATTTCACCTATATATTCTTAAAAATGTCACAGGTTCCCAATACCATTATTAATTGAGCGGAATGATTCCTAACCCAAATCAAACATGTTATTAACCTTAACCATACACTGATCCCTCAATCTAACTTTTCAGAAGAGCAGGGACAGAGTTGGTCTCAAAATACAGGCATGTAGGGGACTCTCCACCTGCTGAGAACCTAAAAGGCCCATGCAGAAATGATCCATGGAGAAGATGTAGGCAGCTATGAAGGATCTGAGAGAGCAAAAGACATCTTCCATGGTGAATAACCTGGTCAGGATAAAGGGTTGTGTCTGAATCAGCCTCTCTTTTTTTCATATAGATAAGATGGACCAAAACAGGCCTATGTGGAGAGCTGTCCCTAGGTGCCTATGGTTGATATACCATTCTAACCTGTGAAAGTATCACAGGAAGTAGGGGCAGCCTTCATATCATGGGACCTTTGGAAGCAACTGTGAAGGCAAAGAGGTTGCCAAGATAGTGACCTCATTCAGTTCCTGAAGGAAGTGACCTCATCACACTTCTTTGGTGATGGAACTGTCTGAACTTGGTATCCAGGAAGCCAGGCACTCAGAGCCAGTCACAGTCCCAGTCCCAGGGGTCTCAATTTTTTTGATTTACCAAGGAGAGAGTCAGAGTTTCTTGGTAACTACTGATGTGTGGATGGCCAAATGCCAGGAAAGCTCTGAAGAGGGGCCTTTTCTGAGAAAGCAGGTAGTGGCTCACCACTGGCTCCTGACAACTTCACAGAGTTGGACAAGGAGACCAGATCTGAGAAAGGACAGGCCATTTCAGTGGAACATAGTATGACCCACCAGTCATAGGACACTCTGGATAGTCACAGTCCTACTTGGGGGAAGGAGGTGCCTTTGTATGTGTGTGTGTGTTTGTGGTTTTGTCTCATGTTCTGAGAATAGGTAGTAGTGGCGGTTTGTTTGGTTTTGAGTGAACTGTTTCTAGTAAGTCATTTGACAAGGCGAGTGTTTCTATGTCTCTGAATCCCACTGTGTCCGTGGTTGTAGACAGTTGAAAAGAGAATGGATCAATGGATTTGTGTTGTCTAGTAGAACGCATCCCAGCATGTATCCTGCCAAATTTATTAATGGTCTGAGGCTTTCCTTATCGATGGGCAACACCTGCTATCTTTCTAAGTTCCTGTTTTCTTTCTGAATTCTGGCCAATATCCAAAATATGCTCATGGTTTTCTCTCCAAGATATGTACCACCTCCAAGCTCTGTGACATGGCCATGTACTGGATAGCTGAAGGGAATGGAGAGCATCTCAGAATACTCAGATATCAGAGTGACCATTTAAGTCTCATTGGAGAAACCCTGCTTTGGGCCTTTTGCTTACCTATTGTTCTGTTGACCTGAATGTCAGCAAGGTCTTTGCCTCAGGCCATCTCTTTTTGAAACCTGAAGAAAACAGTTTTCAAATGGAAATGAATGGACATCCCCTGTGGCTCTTTTCTTAATTTCTTTGGAAGGAGATGTGTCTGATTCAGCCTTTTGGCCCTTTGTTAGTCTGTGGCTTAGATTATCAGCACCTGATGGATCTAAAGAATGATCCCATGTGTGCATTCAAACCAAACTGGCCAAAAGAGCAGTCATTATGGATAAAGTCTCTCACCTTCCTTTGTAAGGTTCCTGACCTCCATCAAGTGAGAATAGGGATCCTTTGGCTCAATTGAGTTCTTAAAAGCCCTGCAGAGGCTAGCCCATAGGTGCTTGGGTTTTCTGATTACTCCAATTCACATAAAGAATCTAAACCCCACAGTCAGTAGGCCTCAAATTGGTGAACCGAAGTAGTATTAATGGCAGGCCTATTTGACCACTCCTGGTTCACAGGAAGGTTGTCCAGGCCACCCTGACTTTAGGCAAACCAGAGGCAAGGGAGCTTATTTTGGACACTGTCTTGGGCTGCGCCCCTCATGGAAACCTTTAGCCAGAGGATATGATGAGTGTCTATATGGAAGAATATGAGGGCCATGTGGGAGTGTTTTGGTTTTAATTGTGGTCATTTGTGTGGCAGTTGGAAGAGATGACTTGTAAGATTCCAGCAGACGTCGGAGGAAGAGACTACCAAGAGACTGGCTCATGCAACAGCAATGGGGATTTATTGAGGATCCAATTCAGTTCGCTGGGGCTCTGTGCTCACTCAACAAGCAACAGCGGCCCAGATCCCCGAGAAGAGGTTAAGCAGTGCTTCAGTACACTTTTTGGGTAGGCAGAGGCTTTATATATATCAGAGGAAATCATCTTGATCAGCCGGAAAATCGAACAACAACTCTCAAACTTGTTTAGCACATTCATTGGTGGAATCAGGTCGGGCGGGGGTGATAGGTCGATCCTAAGGAGGGTGGTACATTCAAACTGATTGGTTTGGGCCCTGATATGCTTAGGTGCCAAGCTGCACAGGGTCCTAGATTATTAAACAACTGGATGGTCAGGGGGAATATTTAATGGGCAGTGAAAGGAATTGTCCTAACAGCTACAGGAATTTCAGGTTTTAGGTTTAGCATGGGAACTTAACAATACCTGGTCCTTTACATTTTAACTCAGGCTTTGCAGCTTAGAAACTTTACAACACCCGCTATTTTACACTTTAACTTCAATTTCTTTTACCCTAACAGACTGGGTCCACCTGGGTGTGAACTCTGGTGTGATTCCCCTTAGACACTGAGTTCTGGAACTGAACTCAGAGAAGAGGTGTCATGAATTGTGTTGGGATTATAAGAGGCCACACATGAGAGTTGCCCTTGGAAACTGAGATCTAGGCCCAGGGTGGCTTTCCACAGAGCATTGGAAATTTCAGCCAGGATATCACATGATTTTATTCTGAATGACTTGGCAGCCATAGTTGAGAGTCAAAACACACATGAACCTCACACTGTAGACCTCAATGGGCCTGGTTTCATGTGACCTTTTGGCCACTCTTTGAGAAGCCTTGTCTGTGAGAGTTCTATAGAGATTTCATTGAAATCAGCTTTCTCAAAATTTAAAGGTTCCTGAATGAATTGAAACCCACAGTGCCTCCAACTTCATCCTTGAAAAATGGCTAGATAAATACCATGAAATTTTTGAAATTCCCAGGACCAGGTACCACTGGAGAAAGTTTGGATGTCCGGTTTCTGATCATGAGTATAACAGACAGTGCCTTGATTCACTGGGTTTCATGCAAATGGTGTAGAACAGAGATGCCAGTAAGTTCGAGCCTTCTGAGTAGTGGGCCTACAGCAGTGGAGGGCAGGTGTGTGATAAAACATCTGTGGTGGGGCCATGGGGATCTTCCATTCTCTTCCAAATGGCTTGTGACTGACATGGTGCAGCCAGCAGACCCTTATATGTAAAGGCATCTTGTTATTTGGAGAGGTTTCAGGGCAATGTTCAGAATCAGGATGCTATGGTCAAGGGAAAAGCTATGTGGGATAGAAGCACGGTTGGTACATTCTCTTGCAGACCCTTACCCACCACAGGTGACAGAACTCCCTCCAGCACTGTACCAGGTGAACTACTTGTATTTCGTGAAGCAAATAACAAACTCCCAGTGCAGCAGTAAGAAATACCACGAAAAGTGGAGGATGACCAAATGGCTTCACAGTCCACACAGAGAGAAACTTAGCCCCCAGTGGACACTGTTAACCTACATAGAGAGAAATCCGCACTGCTGCCTCATGTTCAGTGGAAAATAAGAAACTATGTCCTCCAGGTCACATACATGCACACCCAGCTTTGATGGTCTCACTACAAAGGAAGCTCCTGACAAATACTTATATTTCAAGTGCGCAACCTCAGAGGCAGTTTCTCAAGAAGTCTTTAGGCCAGCAGAGCTCCATGTTTGTTGAGTGTTTACCCTGTCCCTTACTTTTGGAAACTCCTCTACCACCTCCAAGGTTGTGAACTCCTGAGCGTATTCCATTCCAGATATGTATTCACAGAATTTTTAACTCTTCTCCTCTAATTGTGTCTTACTTCAGGCGAGGGTAATGTCAAGGCATTTTTCTGTATGAGAGTGCAAAAATTTGTGTGCAGCATTTATTTGAAATACTGAATCCCTGACATTAACCCATATCCTAATAGACTCTGACTACTAATCCTAATATGATGGAGAAAAATAACTCAAACAAAATAGAAATACAAGCATTTCATAGGAGGCATGGTGTATAGTTGGAATTGCCTTTTGCATTATATAGGGTAGGAGTAATAAATCTAGTCAATTTTTAATTGAAATAGTTTTCCATGTGTTTTTAAAGTTAACAAATATGTAAATTACTGTCTCCCATTCTCTCTAGCTTATTCAGAACATGTGTTTTTATATGCACATATAGAATCCTACCTGGTTATCACACATACAGTCTCATGAGGTGGCTGATTGGCAGATACAAATTGTGAGAAATGACCACTCCTCGTAAACGCTGTTGGAACTGAAAATACAACCCATGGGTGAGCTTCCTATTTGAACAACCTTATACAAAAATCCATGTTCAGTGAAATTAATATTTTTGGATCTGATGATGATATATATTTCAAGATAAATTTTGATTGGCATATATATTGCAATTTTTAATGTCTCTCTGTGTGTGTGTGTGTATATATATATATGTATATATATATATACATATATATATATCTACTCTGTCTACATTTTTCAAAATGTGAAACATGTGTCTTATTGTAGACTCCCTAAATTCATTTATATTCATGTATGTGGATTTATAATCAACTTTTCACGAGATTATTCTCAGAAATACTCATCCACCTAAAATACATACTTGTTTCCTAGTACTGAAAACTAACTTCGTTGAATGGTGCATACATATCCTAACATTTCTACAGTAACTGACCCTGTTTAACATCAATTCAAGTAGATTACTATGCGACATGATGTGTATTTTGAAGTTCATTTTTATTCAACACTGGTACATTGCTATTTCTTCAGTTTATGCACATCATAGGATACATATTTCATCCACAAGTTAGCAAATTGATAGGCTTTGTTTCACTTTCAGTCACTTTCTGCTTCAGAACACATGTATTTCTCCATGTTCCTTGAATGATATTTTCATGAGACTTCTTTCCAAACACATTATTTTCGATTTCCGTAATCACTTTTGAAGCAAAACCCACACACCTTTCATGATAACCCATAACCCTAATATTACCATTAGATGTATAACTCGTTGGAATGAATGACTGTATATCAATATTAGATTTCTTATATATTTTCAGATATCAATTCAATCCATTATTTAAAGTGGAACCAGTTATATTATTTATTCACATGATGGTCAATTGATGCATTATCAATATATTCTATGACACAGGGTATACCCTTTGTACCCCCAATAGTAATTTATATTTCTTCAAAATAGTGCTCCCAGAAATGGTGGAAGAAATACCCATGTCTCCTGATCTACATATACATTTTATCACAGTAATATTCTGGACACATAAAACAAAGGTCACTCCTATGATTGTACCAAAGCCTAAATGGAAAATGAGCATGGATTACTAAATGCACCCATGTCCAGGTTGCCTAATGCTCTCAAATGTCAATCCTATTGGTGACTACATATTTGTTTCTTTCTAACATTATATATCCAAACTCAACCCTGTTGAAAATGTCTAGTCCTATGACTCAGTTTATACTTTGCCTGATTTCCTAATGTCTCTATTAATATCTGCTTTCCTCCATATTTTCCCCAGTTCATCATCGTGACTGACTCTTCACATGTGCTAACATTTACATTCACTCTCAACTGAAACCATATTGCTAAAGAACTTTTGGTCCAGATCCTATACTCACTCTTCTTCCTAAAACTACTATCTCCTGTTCCTACCGAGTATTCCTTTTTGACTTGATGTTCTCTTCTACATTCAATCATTCAAGGTACATGGTCCTATGCCATTGTATATCGATTTATCTGAGACATCTGTTCAGAACGTAATTCAATGCTAAGTATCCCAATCAAGTTCCCATGCCCTTCTCGGCTTCAAATCTTAACTAGATTTCTGTTTTCATACTTATATTTCACCTATATATTCTTGTAAATATCGCAGGTTCCCAATACTGTTATTCAACTCTCAGAATGATTCCTCACCCAAATCGAACCTGTTATTCACCCTAATCATACACTCTTCCCTCAATCTAACTTTACAGAAGAGCAGGGAAGGAGTTGGTATTTCAATACAGGAATGTAGGCGATCTTCCACCTGTTGAGAACCTCAAATGTCCTACATAAATGACACCTGGATAAGTTGTAGGCAGCTATGAAAGACCTGAGAGAGCAAAAGTCATCTTCCATGGAAAACAACCTGGTCAGGATGTAGGGATATGTATGAATCAGCCTCTCTCTTATTAATGTAGAGAAGATGGACCAAACCAGGCCTGTGTGGAGAGCTGTTCCTGTGTGCCTATGGTTGATATACCATTCTAACTTGTGAAAGTGTCACAGGAAGCAGGGGCAGCCTCCATCTCATGGGACCCTTGGAGTCAACTCTTAGGACAAAGTGGTTGCCAAGGCAGTGAACTCATTCAATTCCTGAAGGAAGTGACTTACCTCACTTCCGTGGTGATCAAACTCTTTGAACTTAGATCCAGTAAGCCAGGCACCCAGAGCCAGTCCAAGTCCCAGTCTCAGTGGTCTCACTTGTTTTGATTTTCCAAGGATAGAGTCAATCTTTCTTGATACCTACTGATGTGGGAATGGCCAAATAACAGGAAAGCTCTCAAGAGGGGCCTTTTCTGAGCAAGCAGGTAGGGGCTCACCCCTGGCTTCTGACAAGTTCACAGAGTTGACCAAGGAGACCTAATCTCATACAGGACAGGCCATCTCAGGGGAACATAGTGTGGCCCACCAGTCAGAGGACACTCCGGATAGTCACAGACCCATTTGAGGGAAGGAGGTGCCTTTGTTGTGTGGGTGTGGTTTTTTGGTTTGTCTCATATTCTGAGAATATGTAGGAAAGGTGGTTTGTTTGGTTTGTAGTGAACTGTTTTTAATAAGTCATTTGACAAGGCGACTGTTTCTATGTCTGTGTATCGCAGTTGTAGACATTAGAAAAGAGAATGATTCAATGGATGTGCCCTGTCTGGTAGAAAGCTTCCCAGCATTCATCCTGCCCGATTTATGTATGGACTTTGGCTTGCCTTATCGATGGGCAACACCTGCTAATTTCCTAAGTTGCTGTTTTCTTCCTGAATTCTGGCCACTCTCCAGAAGAGGCTCATGGTTTTGTGTCCAAGATATGAATCACTTCCAAGCTCTGTGACATGGCTATGTTCTGGATAGCTGAAGTGAATGGCGAGAAGCTCAGAAAACTCAGATCACTGTGACCAGAAAAGTCTCAGTGGATAAACCCTGCTTTGGGACTTTTGCTTACATATTGTTCTGTTACCCTGAATGTCAGGAAGTTCTTTGCCTCAGGCCACCCCTTTGTGAAACCTGAAGAAAACAGTTTTCAAATGGAAATGAATGGAAATCACCTGTGGCTCTTTGCTTAATTGCTTTGGAAAGGGATGTGTCTGAATCAGCCTCTTAGCTCTGTGTGAGGCTGTTGATTAAATTCTCAGCCCCTTATGGATCTAAAGAAAGATCCCATGTGTGCATCCAAAACCAAAATGGCCGAAAGTACAGTCATTCAGATGAAGTCTTTCACCTTCCTCTGTAAGGTTCCTGACCTCTATAAAGTGAGAATAGGGAAGATACACCAAGCCAATTGATGTCTCCTTTTGGAAAAATTGTTCCACCAATGAGAGCATCAGCAAAATTACCCCAACACTACCACAAGTCGCTGCACCAACAGATAGTTCACAATGCATACATGTTAGTTCACAATGCATACAAGTGATACATATTCCAGGCAAGTTCTGCAAGCAGTTCAGTGATGGCTATTGCAGAAGCTGTAGATTGGTTTTATCTTTGTCTTCACCAGCACTGGGTTGAAGATTGGAATTCTGGCAATAATGGCTAATTTACATTATCTTGAAGAGAATTATTAAATATAATGAAAAGGAAAGGTGAAAGTCAACAAACAGTTCTGCTAAACTCCTTTTTTTTTCACATATTAAAACAATCCTCAACAGTTGTTTACCCAATTTAAATTAAACTATTTAAATCACGTGAATAAAAAAAAAATTTGGATCCATTTTTTCATGAGCGCACATCATATATGATATATGGATATATGTACATTCAAACATAAAACACAAAACACAAGTGTGCACAAATAATATAATATATACAACACATAACATAATAGTAAAGGCCTTATAACTTTTTACAGGTGAAATCACCATTGGAATGTCTAAAAACTCTATAGTCAAAAAATAGAACTGATCAGCAAAACATTAACCTAAGTCTGTATGAGCTCAAAAAAAAAAAATAAAAAATAGAACTTCATGATGTGGGAAAGGGCAATAATAAAAAAGATATTGAAAAAAGCATCCTGGTTCTGTCGCAGATGTAAGGATAGCCAAACTGGAGTTTTGGATATCAGCTGTTATGAATTTGAGCCAAATCATCTTCTTTTTGGTATATAGAAATCACTTTAGTTAATTTCTCTGGAATCCATATTGCCTGCTGTTCTTCCTGTGGAAACACACAAACAGACCCCTGACTAAAGACAATCACTGGGTCAGGACTTTAGTTAATCTCTCCAAAATCCAAATCAGCTGCTGTTCTTCCTGTGGAAACACACAAACAGACGCCCGACTCCAGACAATTACTGGGTCAACACTTTTCCATTGTCCTATTAGAATATCCTTCCAAAGTACCTTGGGCTTATGCACATTTTTTGGAAACATATGCCTTTCCACAGCACTAAGTCCTGATGAATGCAAGTTTAAAAAGTTTAGAGTATAAAGCGTTAATTTAAGTTTATCTTTGGGGAATATATACCCCTTCTCAATTCCGTCTTTGTGCTTTAATAAGTACATTTTTATTGTTTGATGTGCTCTTTCAACTATGCCTTGTCCCTGTGGATTGTATGGGATTCCTGTTATATGAGTAATGCCAAATGATGAGCAAAATTGTTTAAAAGAGTTAGAAGTGTAACCGGGGGCATTATCTGTTTTTAACTGTTTTGGAATGCCCACAGTGGCAAAATTTTGTAAGCAATGAGCTATAACATCTTTAGTTTTTTTCTCCAGCATGAAGGGAGCCCATTAAAAATCCAGAACAAATATCAACTGTAACATGCAAATATTATAATTTTCCAAATTCTGGCAAGTGTGTGACGTCCATCCGCCAAATATGGTTAGGTATCAATCCTCTAGAATTGACTCCAATATTAACTTGTGGTAAAAAGGTCACACAATTTTGACATTGTTTTATAATTTGTCTAGATGTTCCTTTGTTTTTTTGAAATGCTTTTGTAAAGTATAAGCATTGACATGGAACTTTTTAAGAAAATTTATTGCTTCTTCTAGTGTAAAGAAAATATGTATGTATGTCAATTGTAGTTTTATCTGCTAAATCATTGCCCAAACTAAGGGCTTTAGGCAATCCTGTATGTGCCCTGATATGTCCTATAAAGAATGGATCTTTTCTGTCCCAGATTAGACTTTGTATAGTGGAAAGCAAAGAGAAAACAGTAGAGAAAGGGGAAATCCTACCAGCATCTTCAAGGGATACTATAGCATTAACTATATACTGACTATCAGAAAATAAATTAAATACAGAATCTTTAAAAATCACAAAAGCTTGTAATACTGTACTAAGCTCTACCTTGTGAGCTGATTGTTATGGTACTAAAAATATAAAAGTTGGATCAGGTGTAACTATTGCTGTTGTACCATTATTTAACCCATCGGTGAATATATTTGGAGCATTCATGATAGGTGTTTTCTTGTCATTTTTGGAAAAATTACAGGATGCGATGACCAAAAAGACAATAAAAGATAAGATGGTAAGTGGTTATCAAATGAAACATTAGATTTACACACGATTATTGCCCAAGTATTTAACTAATTAGCTAATTCATCAATTTGATTCATAGTATATGGAGTAATAATTTTATTGGGTGAAATTCCACACACACTCTTATTGCTGCTTTTATTCCTATGAGTATTAATTCTCCCTCAGCCTCAGGATAGCAAGTAATAATAGTGTTAGAAGAATAAGATAAATGTATCCATAATAATGGACCTTCTTCCCAAAATACTCCTGTAGAAATATTTTTTTTGTTGTTAGTACAATAAATAATAAATGCAAAATTATATCAACTCTATCCAAAAGCATATTTCCCATATATGTTTCAATGATTTTTATTGCTTTTCTTGCTTCAGGCATTAACATTCTGAGTGAATTTGGATCTCAGGGTCCTTTTAGGATATCAAATAAAGGTCCCAACTCTCCTGTTGGTATACCTAGATGAGGCCTTATCCAATTTAAGTCTCCTAATAACTCTTGAAAGTCATTAATTGATTTGAGTTGATCTACTCGTATTTGAATTTTTGGTTGACTGACCATGGTTGAGGATAATAGAGCTATTAAATAATTAATTGGAAAATTTAATTGTATTTTACCTATTGCTATCACTAGGTTATAATTTTTTTAATACGTTTGTAAGTGTGGCATACCATTCTAGCAATGGGTTTTTAACTTTGTGTGCTAATAATACATCATCCATATAGTGAAAAATTTGTATTTCAGGAATTTGATTTCTAAGTGGCTGGATTACTTTGTTAACATAAATTTGACGCATAGTTGGGCTGTTAGCCATCCCTTGAGGGAGTACTTTCCACTCATATCTCTTGTCAGGACCTTCATGATTCAGTGCAGGTATAGTAAATGCAAAACTTGGAATATCCTCAGGATAAATTGGAATTGAAAATAAAACGATCTTTAATATCTACAACGAAAACATACCAAGTTTTTGGCAAAGCACACAATTGAGGAATCTCTGATTGAGCAGGTCCCATAATAACCATCCCATTATTAATGGCTCTTAAATCTTGCAATAATCTCCATTTACCAGATTTCTTTTTAAGGACAACAATGAGAGTATTATGGGGAGACACAGAAGGTTGTATATGTCCTTCCGCTAATTGTTGTTTGACCAGGTCATGGGCTACTTGTATCTTTTCTTTAGTCAGGGGCCACTGAGGAACCCATACTGGTCTTTCTGATTTCCAAGTAATATTTATTGTCTCAGTGGCCCTTTCTGAAAATCCAACCCATATCTATCTGTTCCTTGATCTTTTTGTATTGGTGCTGCTATACCTTGTTCTTGCTTTTCTAATCTTTTTCCTTTCCTAAAATCTTGTCTAGCCATAATAGTGGGTGAATTTTGATTGATATTATTTGTTAATGTCAAACCTAATTGATCTAGGACATCTCATCCCCATAAATTTACGGGAAGATGTTCCAATACATATGACTGTATAGTTCCTTCACATCCTTCAGGATCCTTCCAATCTAATACCGTTGCACTTTTATGGGGATTAGTCGCCACTCCTAGGCCTCGAAGCGTTTGAGTGGCTTGTTGTAATGGCCAATGTTTTGACCATTCTTGATGACAGATGATGCTAAGGTCTGCACCTGTATCCAGTAGCCCATTGAATTCATGTCCTTGAATATTTAGTTTTAGCATGGGGCGAGAATCTAAATTTAAAGAAAGCATAGCCCAATCTACACCTGTGGAGCCTAATCCCTTGGAACCTCTTTCTACAGCATAACTGTAAAATTTATCATGTGGACTGGGTATTATTAGTAATTGTGCTATTCTATCTCCTGGAGAAATTACTGATATACCCTTTGGAGAACTGGCTATAATTTTTATTTCACCTTCATAATCGGGATCAATTACCCCAGGACTCATCATAAGTCCTTTTAGAGTAGAAGAGCTGCATCCCAATAATAAGCCTACTGTTCTTTTGGGAAGAGGTCGTTTCACCCCTGTGGGAATGATTTGAACTCCCATCTCTGGAGTTAGTATTGATCTGGCGGAGGCACAGATGTCCAACCCTGCGCTCCCTCTGGTTTGTCTGATGAGGGATCTGATGAACAATGTGTCATGGGCACTACACTGATGGGGTTGCTGGTTTCCTCCAGTGCTCCATATATTTGCGGTTTCGGGCCCCAGAGCATTGGGCCCCCCTCTCCATTTTTTGGCAATGGAGCCGGATGCCTTTCTTCATGATATCGTGGATAAACACCTGGTGCTTGTTTGTTTTTTGATAATGAAGTACCCTCTATGGTGGTTTGAGAATGGTATTCATTAGCCCAATGTCTCCCACTACGTCATCATGGCCAAATACCCGGTATTCTAGTCCTTTGATACCTAGTTTTGTTAAACCCTCCTCCTATGGGGCAATTCCTTTTAAAAAGTCCTGTTTGTTCACAATTGTAGCATGTTCTTGGCCTGTCTTCTAAAGCCTGTTTTACTAAAGCTGCCACAATTTGCCCTTTTTCATTAATGTCTCTGGCATCTAAAGCCTGTTTTATTGAAGCTGCCACGACTTGCTCTTGTTCATTAATGTCTCTACCAAATTTAATAAATGTGTTTAAATCTTCATGTTTCCATGGTCTAATGATACCTCTGCAGCAATGATTCGCTTGATCATAAGCCAGTTGTTTTAATAATGGCATTGCTTGTTCTGTATTTCCAAAACTCTGTAGCTGTTTCAATAAGCCTATCTACAAATCCAGCGTAAGATTCATTAGCTCCTTGTATTACCTTAGATAATTGACCTTGTAAACCTCCATGTCCTTGTAAAGTCTTCCATGTCCTAACTGCCTCTACAGCAATTTGTGCGTATATGCCAGGATCATATGGAATTTGTTGTTGCTGATCCTCATAAGGTCTCTTTTCTAACAACAAATCTAGATTTCTCTGAGGATAACCAGCTGCTGCATTTCGCCTAGACATCTCTTTGCAAAATTCCTCATTGGCAACCTTCCATAATAGGTTTTGACCTCCATTTAGCACAGCTTTACACATATTAGCCCAATCTGCTGGCGTCATGTTCAAGGTGTTAATGGATTCGACCAAGCTTACAGTGAAGTGTGCTTGAGGACCATATGTTGTTACAGCCTCTTTTAGCTGCTTCACTATTTTGAAATTTAAAGCATGGTGAATTCGCTGCCCTCCTACCTCAAATACAGGGCATGTTAATATTGAGATCCTGTCTCAGGATCCGAACTATCAACTGTTGGGGTTGGGGGCCTCCCAGCACATGGAGGTGGCCTTGTTAGTTGGACATTTACATCCTCTGGTGACAGAAAGGTGTTAGTAGCAGTCTCCTTTTTTAACTTTGCCCCTGATTGCTTTTTATGCTCTAAACTTGGTTCCTCTATCTTTGTCTGAACTGAAGGCTTTGGACTTAGCAAACCAGATATGAACGTCCACAATGGCAATGTGCCAACTGGCATAGTCCCTCGGCTGCTCTTTTCTAATCCTTTTAAATCTTCACCATGATGGTTCCATTGTGATATATTTAATGACTCCTCCTTCAAAAGCCATGGGCTACATTTTTGTATTGTATCAACAAATGCCCTGACTGTCCTTGATATTTCTGAGATGCCTCCTTTCTCTAACAATTTATTTAACACTCTTTCAGTTTGTTTTTTACTAATTTCTGGTCCCGTATTTCTATTATAATACAACCCAACAAGATGACGCCAAACAAAACTGAGACAGAATGAATTAAAAAGGGAACAACAAAAAGTCATTATAGCCTTTCTATCCTCCTGACATGTGCATCCGTCCTTTATACCTATCTGTTCCTCAGACGTAAATAGTTTTTTCTCAGATGTGAGTGGTTTTTCTTCCGTCCCACTCATCTCCATGAACAGGCAACTTAAAACAAAAGTGAAGCAAAACAAAGGAGTCATCTTAAAATGGCTACCCATCCTTTCACCTTGCCCACAGGGGCAAGCAGTTTACCTTATCACTTACCCTCAGTCGTTCCCCATGTGAGCCACCAAATGCTGCAGTCTGGCTGGGCATGATTCAGGAGCCACTTGTCAAAAAAAAAAAAAACTAACTTTATTTTTAGAACCACACACGGCAAACAAAACAACTCCTCAGGAAAAACCCTCAGAGCCCAACTGCCACTACTGGCTTCCTTGTAAAGTCTCTCTCACACACACAAGCCTCTCCACCTGCCACAATCCTACTGCTCTTGAGGCCGATTGGGTGGGTGGAGCCAAAAAAGTTCCCCAAGGAGCAGCTCCATGGTCTGAAAGGGCAGGGAAACAGCCCAATGAGCATCACCACAGAGGAGCCAATCAGCTAGATGATGCTGAGGTCGCTGTGAGCCAATAATCAGCCGGCAGCTGGAAATTTGCTCGCAGCTGGAAGTTTGCTGGGGCCCCTTCAGCTGTGGCTCTCAACAAATTCCTGTCTCATTTCTCTGTAGCCTATTCAGCACATGTATTTTTATATGCACATATAGTATCCTATCTGTTATCACATGTACATTTTTGTGAGGTGGCTGACTTGGCAGATACAAATTATGAGAAGAGATCACTCCTCCTAAACATTGTTGGAACTGAAAATTCAAAATATGGGTGAGCTTCCTAGTAGAACAACATTATACATAAATCCATTTTCAGTGAAATAAATATTTTTGCATCTGTGGATGACATATATATTTCATGATGAATTTTGATTGGAATACACACTCTACAAATTTTTCAAAATATGAAATATATGAGTCTTATTATACACTCCTTAAAATCTTTTATATTCATGTATGTGGATTTATGATCAACTTTTCACAAGATAATTCTCAGAAATATTCATCAACCTGAAATACATATTTGTTACCTAGTACTGAAAGATAACTTCAGTGGATGGTGCATACAAATCCTAATATTTCTACAGTAATACCCAGTTTAATATCAATGCAAGTAGTTTCCTATGGGACATGATGTGTATTTTCCGGTTCATTTTTATTCAACAGTGGTACATTACTATTTTCTCAGTTTATGCACATCATAGGATATATATTTCATCCACAAGTTCACAAATTTATAGGCATTTGTTTCAATTTCAATCACTTCCTGCTTCAGAACACATATATTCCTCCAGATTTTTTGACTGGTCTTTTCATGAGACTTCTTTTCAAACACATTATTTTCGATTTCCATAATCACTTTTGAAGCAAAACTCACACATTCTTCTTGATAAACCATAACCCTAATATTACCGTTAGAGTTATGACTGGTTATAATGAATGTATGTATATCAATTTAAGATTTCCTTTACATTTTCAGATATTAATTAAATCAATTATTTAAAGTTGGAACCAGTTACATTATTTGTTCACAGTATGGTCTATTCATGCATTATTTCTATATTCATAGACATATGGTACACCTCTTTTTTCCCCCAATACGAATTTATACGTCTTCAAAATATTGCTCCCAGTAATGGTGGAAGAAATACTCATGTCACCTAATCTACATATACATTTTATCACAGTAACATTCTGGACACAGAAAACAAAGGTCACTCTTATGATTGTACCAAAGCCTAAAAGGAAAGTGAGCATGCATTACTAAAAACATCCATGTCCAGGTTGCCTAATGCTCTCAAATGTAAATCCTATTGTTGACTATATATTTGTTTCTTCCTAAGATTATATATTCAATCTCAAGCCTGTTGAAAATATCTCATCCTATCCCTCACTTTAAACTTTGCCTGATTTCTTAAAGTCTCTATTGACATCTGCTTTCCTACATATTTTCCCCAGTTCTCATTGTGACTGACTCTTCACTTGTGCTGATATTTACATTCACTCTCTACTTGAAAACCTATTGCTAGAGAACTTTTTGTCCAAATCCTATACTCACTCTTGTTTCTAAACCTAGCAACTATCTTCCTAATCCTATGGACTTTCTTTTTTTAATTGGATGTTCTCTTCAACATTCAATCATTAAAGGTACAAGGTCCTATGCCATTGAATATCGATTTATCTGAGACATCTGGGCAGGACATAACTCAAAGCTAAGTAACCCACTCAAGGGCCCAATGCCCTTCTGGGCTTCAAATTATACCTAGATTTCTGTTTTCATACTTGTATTTCACCTATATATTCTTGTAAATATCCCAGTCTCCCAATACCATTATTCATCCTTCAGAATGATTCCTAACCAAAATCGAATATGTTATTAACCCTAACCATAGACTTTTCCCTCAATCTAACTTTGCACGTGAGCTGGGAGAGTGTGATCAGGAAAGTCTCAGTGGAGAAAACCTGCTTTGGGCCATTTGCTTACCTATTGTTCTGTTGCCCAGAATATCAGGAAGTTCTTTGCCTCAGGTCACCCCTTTGTGAAGCCTGAAGAAAGCTGTTTTCAAACGGAAATGAATGAGCATCACTTGTGGCTCTTTGGGTCAAATGAGTTCTTCAAGCCATGAAGAGGTGCTTGGGTTTTCTCATGACGCCAAATCACATAAAGAATCTATACCTATCAGTCAGTAGTAGTCAGTCAATATTGCTCCTAAAAATGGTGGAGAAATACTCATGTCAAATGATCTACATATATATATATATATATATATATATATATATATATATATATATATATATATATATATATATTTAATCACAGAAATATTCTGGGCACAGAATTCAAAGTTCACATTTATGATTGTACCAAAGCCTAAATGGAAAGTGAACATGGATTACTAAAAATATCATGTCCAGGTTGCCTAATGCTCTCAAATGTAAATCCTATTGGTGACTACATATTTGTTTCTTCCTAAGATAATATATTCAACCTCAACCCTGTTGAAAATGTCTAATCCTATCACTCACTATATACTTTGCCTGATTACCTAATGTCTCTATTTATATCTGCTTTCCTACATATTTTCCCAATTTCATCATTGTGACTGACTCTTCACATGTGCTGACATTTAAATTCATTCTCTAACCGAAAACCTATTGCTAAAGAACTTTTGTTGCAAATTCTACATGCACTCTTCTTCCTAATCCTAACTACTATCTTTCTAATCCTACTGACTATCCCTTTTTGACTGGATGTTCTTTTCTACATTCAATCATCCAAGGTACAAGGTCATATGCCATTGTATATCGATTTATCTGAGACATCTGTTCAGAAGTTAATTCAATGCTAATTATCCCAAGCAAGGGCCCAATGCCCTTCTGGGCTTCAAATCATACTTAGATTTCTGTTTTCATGCATACATTTCACCTCTATATTGTTATAAATATTGCAGGTTCCCAATACCATTATTCACCCAGCAAAATGATTCCTAACCCAAATCGAACCTGTTATTAACCCTAACCATACAGTATTCCCTCAATCTTACTTTACAGAAAAGCAGGGAAAGAGTTGGTCTTATAATACTGGAATGTAATTTATCTTCCACCTGGTGATAACCTCAAATGTCCATGGCGAAATGATCCCTGGAGAATATGTAGGCAGCTATGAAGGACCTGAGAGAGCAAAAGGCATCTTCCATGGCAAACGGCTTGGTCAGGATAAAGGGTTGTGTCTGAATCAGCTTCTATTCTTAAAGCAGAGAACATGAGCCAACCCAGGCCTGTGTGTAGATCTGTTCCTGGGAGATTATGGTTGATATACAATTCAAACTTGTTAAAGTGTCACAGGAATTAGGGCCAGCCTCCATCTCATGGGAACCTTGGAAGCAACGTTTGGACAAAGTGGTTGCCAAGAGAGTGACCTCATTCAGTTCCTGAAGGAGGAACTAGAAACAGTTCCATCACACTTCAGTGGTGATGGAACTCTCTGAACTTGGGATCCAGGATGCCAGGCACCCATAGCCAGTCCCAGTCCCAGTCCCAGTGGTCTCACTTGTTTGGATTTACAAAGACAGAGTCAGTCTTTCTTGGTACCTACAGATGTGAGGAAGGCCAAATGCAAGAAAGCTCTGAAGCAGAGCTTTTCCTGAGAAAGCAAGTAGAGGCTCCGCTGGCTCCTGACAACTTCACGGAGTTGGCCAAGGAGACCAGATCTAAGACAGAACAGGCCATTTCGGGGGAACATTATTGGCCCACAAGTCAGAGGACACTCCGGATAGTCACAGACCTACCTGGGCGAAGGAGGTGCCTTTTTGTTTGTGGTTATGAGTTTGTGGTCTTGTGTCATGTTCTTAGAATAGGTAGAAAAGTAGGTTTGTTTAGTTTGGAGTGGACTGTTTCTAGTAAGTCGTTTGACAAGGCGAGTGTTTCTATGTCTGTGTATCACATTGTGTCCGGGGTTGTAGACATTAAAAAAAATGCATCAATGGATGTGTCCTATCTAGTAGAAAGCTTCACAGCATTTATCCAGCCAAATTGATGAAT